>NC_056588.1:22008680-22308680 GCF_018340385.1 Cyprinus carpio
TTTTTTTTCTCAAAAATAATAAAAAAGAAGAAATAAAACCAGCTATCTCCAGATACCTTTGCTATCTCTGCATCATACATCAACATGCTAGCAAGATTTACAGAACTTTTAAAGATCTTAGAATCTTAGAATTCTTACACTGCCAATCATTCATAAATAAATAAATTAATTAATTAAAAAAAGTTGAGGGACCAACTCTTTTAACACCCAGTATAAAATTGACTGCTAAAATTTTGGATATCCTAGCTCAATGTCCGATATTTAGTGAGCTGCTTGTCTTGATTTGTAGTGGCTAAAGCAGTATTTTCTGAGATTAACATCTCTCGTCATGTGTCTTCCCAACAAAATCTGTCATCACCCACATCAAGGATGCGTTATGCCTCTGTAGCCGCCAATGATAAAATCATATCTCCCTTGTATTTTTTTTTTTTTTTTTTTTTAAGCAGGAAGTAAGTGAATCACATCAGTGAGCCTGTTTTTCCCCTCATTTTTCTTTCTATACAATCACTCTCTGTATCATTGTCAGCAGTATGATGATTCCCTGGTGAGCCGGTCCGTTTGTACAGCTCTGCGACTGTCTTTCATTTGCATAGATATGCAAACCTTGGTTACATCTCGTTGTGTTCGCTGTGATGGTATCAGACTCAACTCCAGTTGCCATGCTACTTATCTGGGCCATTGCTCAGTCCTACATACTCTAAAGCGTGTTAAGCTAGCGTTCCATATGCAAAAAGAAAAATATAAATATGCCACCATAGTAAATTGATCCCTATCTAGTCCTGCAAAAGGGCAGAAGCTCTAAATGTTTGTTAAAATGTTATCCTAGTCATCTCTTTAGATCTGTGCTTGAGTTCTCATTACATTAAAACATTTTTTGAGTGTATGTTGTATCTTTATTGGACAGGAAAGGGCTCTTTGTGTTTTGATTTGTTGATAGCCTTTGTCAGTATCCTCTCCTGTCATCAAAGCCATAAAAAAACAAGTGACTACTGAGAGCCTTTGCCTCTTTTATGTCTTCTTTCTGCCCCATTTAGTTTCACAAAGTGCTGAATTTACTTGATGTCTTTGTGTTTGTTTGCACAGAAGCTTTTAACGTAACCCTCTGATTTACTCTCTTGGTGGAAAGTCTATCAAAAAGACATAAAGTAAACCTCTTCGGAGTAACCTGTTGCACCTAATGTGCAGTAAGGATGAAAACTGAGGTAAAGGTGGGCTAATGGTTAATGATCAGGGCTGCTTCCACAAATGTTACATCTTAAGCGAGGATGACCCTGGAATCAGAGAGTTACTGGGATTGAAATTCTGCTTCATCACAGTTGTGCCCTTGAGGGATTTAAACCTTGGCACCTTCAGGGGAACTCTCTCTATAATTGGGAACTCTGACTCCCTCTTGTCTTTCTCCGCCCAGGAACCTCTCAAAATGTCACTCTCCGGGGCCGCTATCACTGCAAAGGGGACCGGGAGATCAATGTGAGCCAGCTGTGTGACTTCAACCCTGACTGTCCACAAGGGGACGATGAGGGGGAACATTGCCGTGAGTATAAGTGCCGTTCATTTGGAGGACGAGACAGCAGACGGGGGCTCAGGATAGCAACAGCAGCTCTTTAATGAAGCCATTGTGTGTTTTTTCCATTATATAACAGAAGCTGTGTTTATTGGACATTGCGGAGTTGTTCTGGTTCAGTAGCCATTGTCATCCCAGTCACACTGTTTCTCTGAAAACAAAAAAAGCGACACACACCACAATCACATATTTCTTTGTCTTTCAGCATAATAAAAGATACTGTAATTAACTATATTATATATGTTTTCCTCAAAATAAGTCTCTTATGCTCACCAAGGAAGCATTTGTTTGACCAAAAATTTAATATAGTGAAAAGCAGTAATTAGCACTAATATAGTGAAATAAGTATTGCAATCTAAAGTAGCTGTTTTTTTATTTTAATATATTCTAAAATATTATTTATTTCTCTGATGGCAAAGCAAAATTTTCAGTAGCCATTAATTTCAGTCTTCAGTGTTACATGATCCTTCATTCTAATATGCTGATTGGTGCTAAATTACTTAGAATTGTTCTTATTACCAATCCATCACAAAGGATTAATTAGCGATCCATTCCTTCAGCTTCGCAAGCGGAGCACCTCCAGCAGCTTTTCAGTGCAAAACGGAAAGCTTCAATCTCATCCTGTGTCATTCAGAGTATTTCTTCTTTCTCTGTCATCTTTCTCTCTCTTTCTCTGTTATTGCAATTATTTCAGTCTTCAGTGTTACATGATCCTTCATTCTAATATGCTGATTTAGCGCTCAGTTATTATCAACTATTATTGGTGCTAAATTACTTAGAATTGTTCTTATTACCATTTGCTTGAAACTGACTGAAACTGATACTCACAATATATGTAAATTAGAGGGATGACGTAAACCAATGTGCTTTATAGCAGCTTTAGTGGAAACCTCCTGACAGTATATCAGATGCTTCCACTGCCGCATTGTACTTTTAAACATATTACCACTGAACAATTTCAGTTCTGATGAAATATGTCCCACATTTAACCTATTTTCCTGTAATTATCTCTGTCTGATGGCCCCAACTTTTCCCATCATTCTCTGTCTCTTCATTACTGTGTTAAGATTCCCTTACCTTAAAGATCAGAGGCTCAAACTCCCCTTATCCTTTATTTCATTCCTACCATAATCTATGCTGCATGATGCAATTTCATTCCATCACAAAGGATTAATTAGCGATCCATTCCTTCAGCTTCGCAAGCGGAGCACCTCCAGCAGCTTTTCAGTGCAAAACGGAAAGCTTCAATCTCATCCTGTGTCATTCAAATCGCACAGAGTATTTCTTCTTTCTCTGTCATCTTTCTCTCTCTTTCTCTGTTATTGCTCTTCATGCTAATCCTCATGAGTGTGGTCATGCCGGTCGATGTGTTTACTCTCTCCTGGCTAATGGCATTGTGTCCAGGGCTGTAGCATCTCCCCTCAGCGGATGATTAGCTGATCCTGCCTCACACATCTCAGATCAATACAGAGCCACAGCTGTAATCAAATTTCAGTGGGTCCACCTGCAGTGCATAGAGAAAGGCAAACACGCACACATTTTGAGATTTAAGAGGATTCTGAGATTTGTTTATTGTTAGAACAAAGCTAAATGTCACTGTTCATGTTCGATATGCCACAGCAGATATTAATACTGATAAGCCACCTGTTAATCAATCTCTTTCAAACCCATTCAGCGCATTTAATTTGCACAACAAGATTTGATTGTTAATAAACTTTGTTGTTAAACTTCTTGAAAATTGACTTCTGAAGACCGGATGAAGAAATTATGCACAGGACACTGCAGTTGTGATTCTGTTTAAAAGCCCATATAAGGTTCAAGATCAATCTCAGAAATAATGTTAAGATTATATCTCAACCCAATAGCAATAGAATAATGCTACTATCAGTCTTTTGTTTTGTTGTCATTTAGGTAAAACATGACAACAAAACACACTAAACATACTTAAAACAAGATAAATTCACCTAAGAAGCACCTATATCTATACCTCTTTTTGTATTATTTTTATGTTTATTATTATTATTGTTAGTAATAGTAGAAGGGTGTTTGTTTGTTTGTTTTCACATTTTTTAAATTTTCTTAGAATTGCGTCATATATACTCACAATTGCAAGTTATAAAGTCAGAATTGCGAGATATAAAGTCAGATTTGCGAGATGTAAACTCACAATTCTTTTTTTTATTATTTTCTTAGAATTGCATCATATATACTCAAAATTGCAAGTTATAAGGTCAGAATTGGGAGATAAAAAGTCAGAATTGCGAGATAAAAACTCGCAATTCTGACCTATTTTCTCAAAATTGCAAGGTTTATATCTCGCAATTGTGACTTTATAACGCAATTGTGAGTTAAAGTCCAATTTTTGGAGGGGGGGGAACTGATATGTTTTCAGAATTGCACGTTTAAATCTCACAATTGTGACTTTATATCTCGCAATTCTGACTTTATAACTTGCAATTCCGACTTTTTTTTCTCAGAATTGCGCAATTGAGAGTTTATATCACGCAATTCTAACTTTATTTCTCAGAATTGCAAGTTTATATCTCAAAATTCTGAGAAATAAAAGTCAGAATTGTGAGATAAAAAGTTGCAATTACCTTTTTTTGTTTTTTTTATTCAGTGGCGGAAACAGGCTTCAATAAAAACCTATTTGCATTTTTCTATCTAATCTAAAGATTTGAGACCAGATCCAAAAGATTTACAACCAGATCTTAATGGTACTAAAAATCTCATATTTTGATTTTGGGATGAAACATTTTTGATAGCATCAATATGCATGTCGAGGTCTATAAACAAGTGAGAAATGTATTAAAATAAAGTATTCATATAGAAGCGCATGGTCTTTTTTTTTTTTTTCTATTATTATTATTGTTTGTTTGTTTGGTAGAAAATTCCTCAAAACCAGGGAAAGAAAAAAAAACTTTATTTATTAACAAGCCATTTCCCATAATCACTTTGTTCCCATGATTGCATCCACTGCTTGGAAGCATGTCATTTTATATGCCTAACACTGGATTGTATGAACCTCAAGCAAAGCTTGTAAGTTGCATGCCAGCAGACATTTTTTCCTCTGTAATGCAGTGGATCGCTTGAGGGCAACCATGTTTCTTCCCTCCATGTTTCTTAATGAAGGTCAGACCCATCCCAGCAGCCCTGCATGGGGTTCAATGAATTGTCTGTTGATGGAAGGGCTTTGAGGCCATTAGTAATATGGCCTTCCTACACACTTTCTTCCCTGCCTTTCTTTTCCTTTACCTCAAAATCATGTCCTCATTCACATTAAAGAGCTCTCTGCTGCCTTCTTATGCCTCTTCAGACATTTAAAAAATGGTCAAAGACGATTTTGCATCAAAGTTTCTAAGCTCTTGAGCTGAGGGATACAATTGTTAGTCCATATTTCTCTTCTTCTTTTCATCTCTCACAGTTCTTTTCTCTCAGGTCTCTTCAGTTATCTCAGAATGTCTCATTGTCTTCTCCCACTCAACCAGGTCAATTCCTGAATGGCAGCTATTGCTCGTTCGGAAGAGAGGATTGCAACTGGCAGCTGGTTCCAGCAAGGGGACCACAATGGAGAGCCCATCCGTCCATTCCCCAAAGCCTCAGAAGCAGCTGTCCATCACCAGGTGCTCTGGCTAAACATCTTAAGTTGAAGTCCAAATAACAAGAAGTGCTGTTTTATGTAGATAAATAGTTAATCAAGCACAAGGTTGAGTAGCAACCTTGAAAAAATAAAAAGAAAGTAAAGTAAGTTAAGCAGACATGGTTAATAAATAATCTTTATTAAAGATTGACAATAAGCTTTTGACTGGTTATAGTCTAGTTTTGTTTTTTTTATCTTTCATCTTTTCTTTGGGGGGTGGGGGGTGATATTGTGTGTAATTTTGTTTCATGTTCTTCATCACCCTGTCTGGCAGGGGCCTTGCTGGCCATTGACAGTCAGCCCAAAGGTCAGCGAGGATCAGCCCAGGTGCGAAGCCCGCTTTTCTTCTACCCCCTACGGAACGCCCCTTGCATGGTAAGAAGACGGCGTTTATGCATTCTGCAAGCGGCTGTAATGCACAGTGTTTTTTGTGAGATGGGGCTCTGGATCTCTGAGGAAATTAGGTTTCCATCAAGCCTTATTTACAAATGTATTCTACCCTATGCATGCAGCTATCAATGCTACACCTATAGAAATGCTCTGAAAACTGATATGGTTTATATAGCATTTAGGATAATGCAGCAGGAGGTAATGGCCACAGATAAGTGGAAAGATTTAGTATGTTAAAAAGATAACATACCATGTACTTATGATGTTTCTACACATGCAGTATGTACTGGAGGCTGGATGCAGATAAAGTGGGACATTAGGATTTTGTTTCTTTCTCTGTATAGTGTAGAGGAGATCATTGGTAGGCCTATTGTGCATCAGCTTGCTGTGTGATATATTTTATTACGGGTGTTTTCAAACCCTCAAGGACCCTCAAAATAGCTAGAAGAATAAAAAAAATAAGTGCAGTTAATGGTAAACCTACAGTATTTGTGTTACAACCAATGTGTTTATGATTATGATAATAAATTTAAATAATATAAAAACAATTATCAATATCAAGCAGGATAACAAGGTTTTTTTTTTTCTTTTCTTTTTTGTACAGCTAAAGTAACTGGAAGCAGATGACACTGGAAATTCACACACATTCAAATACAAATGACTGCACACACTCTTACATTAAAACATAAGGTGGCTAAAAGAGCCATTTATACTTTGAAGATTAAAAAAAAAAAAAAAAAAAAAAAAACAGATGATTCCAAAAGTTCTGTCATAAAACAGGCCGATAGGTTCTAACTCAGTCTGATACAATCACATCATTATTCACGTGGCACAGCTGATTGGTTTATTTTTGCATCAGCAGCAAATTACCTTTCTGTTCAAAAATCAAATACTTGGCTAGTGCGTGCTGTAACAGCTGCAGTGCTTTTCAGAAATCCTCCACCTTCCCCAGCTCCACCTGTATAGATTGTCTATGAGTTAATTTCATGTAGGTTATATAAGGGGGTTATATATTTCATATATGTTATATGTACAGCAGCAGAATTTCTATGAAGGTAAAAAAAAAGTAGCAAAGCTGGAGAGCTTGTTTATTTGAATGTGAGAACTTGTTATTAATTTTTGTATTTGTAAGTTGAAATTTACACTCAAAGCTCTGATGTGAAAAGCTGAATCTTTTGATTTGCACACACATATGACAATCAAAACACTGCAATTTGAAGTTGCAGATTAATAATAGCAAATGTGTAAAAAAAATTTTTTTTGCACTTTACTTTAGTTTTGCTGTACAAAATCAGCACTTACAGTGCTTCATATCTGGTAGTACAACTTTAAATCCTAGCGCTTTGACTTTTGCTACTCCTTTCACGATATTTATGTAGCAACACTCACTTGTGCACTTGTACATGCAGATATGAAAGAGCAGAACCGAGGGGTGTGGCTGGGGTGTGAATAAAGACATTTCATTGGGCGATGCCTGACCAATAAAATTTGATGGTTTTCTTTGAGTGATGACGTCACGCAACAGCGGCAGCCAATGTACCCTTTTATATTTCTGTGTTGTCTTCAGTTTCTTGTGTAAATAAATTACAAACGTAGTCTTGAGGTAAAAGACCTTGCAAGAACATGAAATTTTCTAATAAATGTCCTGGTGTTAAAGTTAAAGTTGAAGGCTTCTGAATACAATAAACATATATATATATATTATAAATGTCCTGGTGTTAAAGTTAAAGTTTATATATTAAAGTTGAAGGCTTCTGAATACAATAAACATATATATATATATTTTTTTTTTGTTGTGTGGTGTATTTGCTGTATTACACTCAAATTATTGGGAAATTACACCCTTATCTACAACATTTTGCTGGCTAATTTCAAAGTTTTGCTGATACATTTGCGCAAAAAAAAAAAAAAAAATAATAATAATAATGTTTCTTTCCGCACAGCAAGTCACGCTGACTGGCCTTGTTCATTCATTCACCCGAGCCCCACCCCCGGTTCTGCTCTCTCATATCTGCATGTACAAGTGCACAAGTTAGTTTTGATACATAAAGATCATGAAAGGAGTAGCAAAAAGTCAAAGTGCTATGATTTGAAGTTGTACTGCCAGACCTGAGAGGCTGTAAGTGCTGATTTGTGGTTGTACAGCGAGACTAAAGTGAAATGCAGAAGTAAATATGTTGTTTCACACATTTGTAATTATTAATTGTTTTGATTGTTGTCTGTGTGTGCAAATCAAAAGATTCAGCTTTTCACATCAGAGCTGTGAGTATAAATTTTGAATTTACAAGTACGAATATTAATATGACTTAAATTAAATAGTTCTCAAATTCAAATCAACAAGCTCTCGAGTTTTGCTACTATTTTACCTTCATATATTTCCTACAAGCATGTCTGTGGATGTATTGGCAGTAGCAAGTCTCGGTACTTGCTCTGCCGCAGCAGCAGCAGCATAGCAAATCAATTCTGCCAAGACCAAACACAATACATTTCCAAAGAAGTTTTACAGACTTATTTTAGCTCCATCCAAACTCCATTGAGTTAACTAAAGGTAACAGTGGTGATGAGAGAGAGAAAGAATGTGATTCATCATTAATAACCTAAAATATACTTAAATATCGTCTTAAATATAGTTTCAACAGTAATAATGCCCTATTAAAACGTGCAAAAAGCATCTCATTATATGAATTGTTGAATTAAATTAACAAATTTAATCAAATTTATTCAAAGCAAATAAATTGTACTGTACACCTGTTGTGACCTTCCGTTCCAAGTGTGTTGAATGAACTAGTATATCAGATTGCATTTTTTTTTTTTTTTTACATTTTCTTTTTGACACATAATTTTAACTACCAAACATTGAGATAGTTCTAAACAAAACTGAATTAAAAATGTTAAAATACATATATTTGCAAAATGGGTGTCACTCACTATTTCAATATATTGATGTCTGTTGACTATTTTCACCATTTTAACTAAAAATAGCTTTTTGGCTTTTGACCATTTTAGCATACTGCTATTTGAGATGTTTATCCTTGCATTATGTGTACTGTTTCACATGTACAATCCCATTTTTTTGTTTGTTTGTTCTAATTTGATAAATTGTAAAGGGTGATTATAATAGCTCTTACGCTGTAGTGTTTTTTTTTTTTTTTTTTTTTTTTTTTTTGTCAAATGGTTTTATTGCTAGCTTGCAAACCCGAAATGTTTCACAACGTTTATTTGGTTTGACCTAGTATTACTTCAGTGGCTGTATGTGACATTTTTAGAATGCACAATAGCTTTAATGAGTTGCTTTTGTAATAGCTACTGACAGAATGTAGCCCAGTGTCAGAAGGTTATTGTTGTACCCACATTTCAATGTCATTTGAATGTAATTACATGGAAATTTGGCAACCAAATGTGAAATGTTAATGTCCGTTTTGAAGAATGGAAAAATGTCTGGCTCTCACCTATATGGAAAGCTTTTGAAAGACTGGCTTCGTTTTAGATTCAGAATTCATAGACCTTGACCCCATCAGTCTGTGGCTCACACACAAGCCTGCTGGGAAGGGGGAATTACACAACTGCAAAAGACTTCCTGAAGAAGAAAAACACTCAAACAGCCAGTTTCAGAGAGAACGGAGGGTACACAGACTGACAGAGATGGAAGAGAGAGAGAAACAGTGGGATAAAAAAAAAATTAAAGTAAGAAAAAGAGAGAAAATGTCAGGGAGATTATGGAGTGTAGATAAATAGGAACACAGGTGGAGAGGTAGATGTTTGGGCTTTATGAGAATTCTTGAATGACAGCTTTATATAGATGTGAGGTGAGGGCTTACTCTTGTATGAACAGTGCCCAGAGCAGTGTGGAGGCACAGCGGGCTATGACAGAATATTGGACTAGATCCAGACACGCACCAAGACTGTAGATCATGACTGTGATCTCTCCCCCTAGCCACTGTTCTCAGCGTGGCTTTTGTAATAGGAGAAGCCTTGCTCGTTTCAACAGCTGCCATTTTCACAACCTGCTGCAAGTCACCTGAAATAAAGGTCCCTCGTAACAGATGAACCTCGGAGCAGATGTGATATAAGGGTTACAACCTGCATTAGATCACACATTGTCTCACAGAGCCAGATTTTTGACATCGACACAAAGCCTTGTCTATTTTGCAGCTTCATTTGACCAAGAACCACTGATTAACATGAAAAAAAGTGACTGAGCACGTTTTGTGGTAGGATGGGTGAATATGGAACCTGTGATGACATAACATAATAGTGCAGCAGTCCTGGTTCATGAAGGTTTTTTGGAGGATTTAAGGGCAGAAATTTGAATCTTATATGTTTACAAAACCACCTACATTCATCATTTGTTTAAAAAAATGAGTATTTATTCTATTAAAAAAATGAAAGAGTAACCATTTTAATATTTATGGATTGGCCCTATTCCTTTGTAAGTCATTTGATGTATGGTAATCAACTTTAGATAACTGTTCTTTTTAGATTTGAATTATTTTTATGTATTTTTTTTATATATTTTTTTGTGTGTTGTTTTTTGTATTTTTTTGGGTTTTTTTTGGTTTGTTTTTAGGTGTCATTTTGTGTAATGTTAGGCTAAAAAGTATTATAATAATAATAAAAATAATAATAATAATAATAATAATAATAATAATAATAATTATTATTATTATTATTATTATTGTGTTGCTGACTTAGCTCAACTTGTGTTTAACTCTGAATATTCCCTTAACATATATGACTGAAAAAAAAAAAAAAAAAAATTTATAAAATTATAAAAAATTTTTTTTTTTTTTTTTTTGCTTATGGATATATAATGCCCAATTGTTAAAGATTCAACTCCTGCTTTATTGATTTGCATGAGCTCTTTGCATTGTTTTTGCACCTGGTCCCCTAAATGAATTATGCAAATCTGAGTGCTAAGTTATGAAGAATCCAGCAGACTACCACTGTCTGGTGCACTTTACAGGGACTGTGTAGTATCACTTCTGCAAACCATGCACCTGAACTGCTCTCTTAAAGGCCTAAAGGGTGCTTGACTGCACTGCGCATCTGGATATGTGCCTGTTTTAAACATTTGATGAATTATTGCAAAAATGCTTAGTAGCAAATGTATACCAACGTTAATTGTGGCACTCAAAAAGTGCCTGGAAAAGCTCCTGTCAAAAACTTCTGTGAATAAGGCACTTTCTGTAATAAACCAAATTTCCTTTGCATATTATTACTGTTGGTTTTCAGCCAGTTTTTGACTTTTGTGTGCAATATGTAACAAACAATTAGTGAAAGGGCTGTGGCATTGTCCAATTTAAGGCTGAGAATAGTTTATGTGTAATCATTCAGGAAATGACTGCAAACTTTGAGACTAGAAAAGAATGGTTAACAACACATCCATCAATGTTTAAAGGGGTCATATGATGTTGCTAAAAATAACATATTAACATTTGTGTATTTGGTGTAATGCAATGTGTTTAAGTTGCATTGCATATCGTGCTGCATAAACATAAAACCATGTCTGCATTTGTGATCAGAGAAACGACAAACAACAAGCTCTAACAGTTACTCTACACTGCTCAAAACTCTCATTTGGATCATCAGTGGCAAATCCTTTACATATGTAACGTTAAACGTACTTTGTGTGTCAGCAGTGCCAGACTGTCCTTGCAAAATTAGAATTGCCCCACTTTGTAGAAACAGACACCGGCATTGTAGGCTACTCTCACGGGAATCAGTCCTTGTGCTCCACAAAATGTGCTGCACATATTTGAATATTTGGGTTGAACTGTTCTGGAACAGTGTTGTAAATACAACTTTACCACTGATTTCTAGTTGTGTCCTCTTTTGGAAGGCCAAGCAAAGTAGCTTCGCTTTCACAATGAAACACAGCGTCTCCACAACATGGCGCTGGTGGCAATTGAGAAAATAAAAGTTACGCCTTCTTTCTTTGCGTGAACATTTGGGACAGCGTTATGCAATTACTCCCAAATCATGACGCACACATGTGGGGGTGTGTTAGAATGAGCCGTTTTAGGTAGGAGTGGTTGACTCTTAACTTTTATAAATATATCTCTTTGGATTTGAGACTTTAGTCTTTGCAACTTTACAGATCTTCTTTATGCACCAAGAGCTTGGAAAATTGAAATTGCATCATATGACCCCTTTAAATCTAACCTTGTAATCTCTTCTATAGGTTAAGTTTTGGGTGTGTGGATCTTCAAATGGAGTGCTATCGCTCTGGATTATAGAGAACAGCACAGGACCTGAGGGTCAGCGGAGTCTCTGGAACTCAACAAGCGAAGCTAATATGGGGAAAGGGTGGAAACTCATTACCCTACCACTCTTCGGTTTGGTGGATCTGTAAGTCTAGTCACAACCATCCAATTTATGCTGAACGTGGTCTGAGTTTACACTTGATTTGAAACTTAACAATGGCATAATCAGGTAAACAACTGCAGGAAAGTTTCCACTTAAGAATCGATGCAAATTCAAGTTTCAGATGTATGCACAAGAAGTTTTCTCTCACCGTTGTGCAAACTGTAGTCATTTACATCTGGCTTCACACAAACCCACACATTTAATCTGAAATCTTAATGAATCCCACTGGTGCCACGTCCCTGTCTATGGTCCCGGCACAGCACTGCACATCCCGTGCTCACCTTATCACTCTATCCAGAAGTAAAAAAAAAATAAAATACAATTCATCCACACTTTCACTCCAATTAGCAACTGTTCTTGACTTGTAAGAGTAAGGAGGGCAAAGGAAAAAGGCTTTTACATCTCTACATTTTTTATTGGAATCTCATCTAACCCTCCCAAAACCCCCACAATTCCCCAAGCCCCAACCTCCGCTCTTGTTATCCAGAGCCTCGCTAATTCCAGTCCACAGAGGGCGATTAAAATTGCATTCCTGACCTCCTTCCTTTTCTTGCTGTAGTCCAATTTTTTGGATTTATTCAACATTTCACAGTATAGCTGCAAAGCTTCATGCCCTATGACCCAAAGAGCCAATTCTGACCCATTTATTGCTATGAGAAATATTAGTTCATAGAAGGCAAGGGGTTTTAAATTCCAGGGATTTCATCAAAATAATGTACCATTAAGAATTTGATGGGTTCAACTGTAATCATAGACTAAAAAAAAAAAAGTTCCAATTATATATTGTAATCACACATTGTACATCAGTTCTACATAAAATCAATTAAGTGACAAAAATAATGTTCACATATTTATTATTATTATTATTATTATTATTATTATTATTATTATTATTATTTTACTCTATAGAGAGTGGTGTTTGCTTTTAGACAAGTCATGTTTAAATTGGAAAACATTTATTTATTTAGTTATACACACATACTGTATATAGAACCTCAGTGCCCATTATTTATTTTATTAAGTTAAGGAGAAGAATTGGCATTTTCATTTTAATTTTGTTTTTTTTTTTGTTGGACTGACAAAAAAAACAAAAACAAATGTGTGGTTTGGAATGACATCATGTATATGTTTACAGACATGTTTACAGGCATTTAATGTCCAGTGTTATTATTTATTATTCCAAGCAATCCATGTTCCATCTTTTGGCTTAAAAAAATAAATAAAAATCTCACTCTGTTTAATTTTTTGTCACGCATTTAGGTTCTACCTGCAGTTCAATGCTGATATTTCCTCTAGTGCAGGAATTGCATTTGCTGTGGATAACTTCACTCTGAGCATGGAATGCTTCCTTGAAAGTAAGTATTGCAGCTTTTCTTTATTCATTATCTGCCATTTTCTATCACAAGAAGCGAGTTGTAACAATTTTAATAAGAAATATTAATGTAAGTGTTAACGATCCACTAATTGTTTTTTTTAGTGGCTGGTAGTTTTGTTTGGACTACATGTAAATGCACATGTATATGAAAATTAATTAGAATTAGTGAATTGTGAAAATGAATTGGTTGCAATGTTTAAGGTTTGTATACAGGACTTTCCGAATGTTCTGCTAAGGCTGGAATTAACTCTTTGCACAGAGATTCTGACATGTTTAATCAATTGCCAGGTCAATGATGACACAAGAATGACAAGACCTTTAAGCCAGTGCTAAGAGGACATTGATAAGAAAAGCATCCTCTTGAGTTCCACATTTTGATTGTGCACGAAACTGTGAGGCGTCTGAGGGGGCTCTTTAGAAGGATTTGAAGGGATATCAGCATAGGATATTGCACAGCTGGGAAAAGAACAGGAATGGGAATCATTAATGCAAACCTCTAGGATTAAACAGGATAAGATCGTTTATTTGTGAGCCTTATGGTGTCTCACTTATTTCTTTGAAAGAACCAATGCGTTTGCTTCAGCATTTGGCAGATCGAATCAACTTGGCACTGACTCATACATTTGCCCTTGTAGACCCTGGCAACAGTGCGAGGAAAAAGTGGTTTACTTCCCAGAAGGAGTGTATAGGGTTTTACAGTTGTTTGTAGTGTTTAAAACATTAATTTATAATTCCAGTTTGTTTTATCTTTCAATAATGTATCCTTGCATTAAGGACCAGTAATAAACAGCAAAGAAGACAGCTTAACCTGAACATACATTAATAATATGCGCAGGGAATATTCTCTCTTGATGGCTGGGACCTTGATCCTGACAGTGTGATGACTTTAAAGCATCATTAGACACGATGAGATATATATCTTCATAAGATCTGAGAGCTTTACAAAGCGTCCTAATGTCTCTCTGTTGGCATGAGAGAGAGTGCCACTGATGTTGAATGGCTCACTTGCTCCATGAAATATTTGCCCAGCAATTTGTATCTGACGCCATTTTCTGCCACACATCGATTCGACACGGCAGCACTGTGGCTGCCATTTAGTCCATCCTCTCAACCATTTCCCTTTCCGTTGACACTTCGGAATGTAGTGTTATACATTATGCCCTCATTCCCTGCCTAAATGAACTATTATAGTTATACATCAGGGTTGGTGGTGTAAGCATCTAGCATTGTTTCCAAGGGTAAGCATTGTGTATTGTTGACATGACTGATTTGTTTAAAATGTAATTGTTTAAAATTTGGTGCAAGCTACATAATATAGGGACAACGCCCGTGAGGTAGAAAAACCACACAAAATTATTATTATTTTTTTTTTTCTCCAGAGGAATAAGGTTGTATTTGTTAGTTTTAGTTTATGCAGTGGCTATCATCAAGTAACAAATTATAATACTATCCCAGCATTTATAACTCTTGGTTAAAGTTATTTTTTGTGTATAAATTTGTATTGTTGTTGTATAACTTAACATTATTTAATGTATTATGAATGATCATGAATTAACAATGAATGAACCTAACGTATAATTAAGATTCTCATAGATTAATAAAAGCTGTTAAATAAATCAAAAAATGTTGTTCATTGTTAATTCATGATCCCCAATGCATTGAGATTTTAACAAATTGAAAGTTATTGTAGTCTTAGTGAGATTTTAATATAAACACCTACATTTACACTATTGTCAACATTTTGAAACTATAAAGAAAAAAAAAACTATTTGTTAAGTAAAATAAGACAAATATAAATAAAATAGCTAAACTACTACTTACTACTAAATATCCAAATATTCTACTATTTTACTAAGCAGAAACCACTTATACAAAGTTAATGATTAATAAAATGCCTAAAACTTGCTAATTCATTAAATTTCTGTAGCAGATGCAAAATTGCTCAACATGTCTGAATTTTGAAACTGAAATGTGGAGGACAGTAGCCTTGAAGCCTGGAGGACTGGAGCTGAAAAGCCCTGGTTTAGTGGTTAAAGCTCAGAGCTGGTAACCAGAAGGCTGCTTTTATCCCCACAGATAACAAGCTATGATCTATCAACATTGTTTCATCATGCAAGGCTTTTAACCCCAGATGGCTCTAGTAGGACTACCACTGTGATGAGGTTGTATTATATTCTACTGAAAAAAAAAAAACAAATGGTGTGGGCGTGGCCTCTGTCATGTGGTGATAAATAGATTAAACAGTTCTATGGTTGTGTGTCTGTAAGGGCCATAACTTCATCTCACTGTTCTCCAATAGAAACAAATTGGAGGCATTGGATTCACTGTGTGGGTGTTTACCTCTATTTCCTGGCTTTGGCATGGTGGCAGACTCTCTTATCCTGTTTTTATTAGTTCCCTCTTCAGAACAGGGAGCCATACCAATAAGAACATTTGCATAGCCTACCCAGAGCGGCAGCCTGTGATGGAACAGTAAAAAAAAAAAAAAAACAACTGCCAGGAAAGTCATATTAGTTTTTTTGTTTGTTTGTTTTTTTACGATTTTATGCCCAGACTCTGGCATTATACGACTCTACCTGTGGTGCCCAAACCTCATAAAATCGCCCAGTGCTGCATTTATGACAATGCCAGCTGCTCAGCGATGGGTTGGTGTTTCCCTAATGAGCGACGTGGAATACCTTGCTTTCTCTGCAACATGAGTGGAACTCTCCAATGTATCGCACAGGGATTATATGTGCCAGAGATGCCATTTGAATGGAGATATTGGAATACTGAATTGTAGACAATGGGAGTTAAAGAATACCCAAAGTTATGTTCAGGAAGCTAATATATTTGTCTTGATTTTGTCCCAATCCTTCTGACTTCATAAAATGCAAAGCTTCATTTTGACCTACTGTCTGCGAAGAGTCCAGGCTTATAGTTTGGACTCAATCAGCAGTTACTGGGAAAATAAAATAAAATATATATAATATATATATATATATATATATATATATATATATATATATATAATATTTTATTATTATTATTATTATTTTATGGCAGCTCAAGGAAATATTATGAGATGTGTTGTGGCTATATATATATGAAATATTATGAATGTATCTGGCAGCTGGAGTCAGATGTGTTGTGCAATGAGAATTGCTTTGATTTGCAACCAGAAAACTTTTTTTTTTTTTTTTTTGTTTTTTTTTTTTTGTGTTTAAGTTCCCTTAATTTATTTCCATCCCAGGTTTAGCAGCCCCCAAAGATTTGCCACTGGCAATACATCCTCAGATAAAGAGCTGTGCACATGTAAGACATAGTGTTACTACACAGCTAGCATGCATAAAATGACCCATAGCTTTACGAGTGGAGCTGAGGGAAATGGAGGTCTTGCTTACAGCAAACATAGAACTAAACAACTTAAATGTTAGGCAGCAAGATCATTGGCTGTTGATGTAACAGAGACCAATCAGCTTCTGCCATAAACCGATGATGTGACAGCTAGCAGACTGCATTAAGGACCATCAGCCTGCACCATCAAGAGATTCATGCATGACTTAACTAGATGTAACATAACTTACAAATGCTTTTTCATTTGGTAGAGTGAACATGAAGAAAACTGACCTCATGCATTAATATTTACAGGTGACACTTTGATGATATTGTCATACAATGCAATGAAATCCATATATTTTTTTAAAAGTGTGGCTTAAGTTGTCAAGCTTACATATGTAGCTGCAATTTCCATGTATTCTTGCCTATTATTGTGTCAAGAGAATTTTACAAGTTTGCACATGTTTGATTTATCGTTCTCCCTGCAGCTCTCCAATAAGTACTGCTATC
This sequence comes from Cyprinus carpio, assembly GCF_018340385.1. Lineage (NCBI taxonomy): Eukaryota > Metazoa > Chordata > Actinopteri > Cypriniformes > Cyprinidae > Cyprinus > Cyprinus carpio. Next base: position 22,025,844 of record NC_056588.1, read on the forward strand.
TAGACTACAAAGCGTGCATATAAAAGTCCTCATCTGACATCCCCCTTAAGAGAATCTGACAGTGGGCAGGAAACAGTTCTGACTTCCAGCTTCATCTGAATTCATTCAGACCTTCAGGCTATATATGTGATTAGAATACTAACACAAAACGGAGCTGTGCCCTAGCACAGCCTTAACACATTGAGCCTTGGTTCTGATGTGAGGAACACAAGTTTGAGTCTGACTTGCATCATTTCCTAATCGCATTACCACCATTATTTCCTGTCCATTCTCTACTCTCAATGTCAATAAAAGTGACATCAATACAGCCCACACACTATTTCAAATGGGCATTATTCTATATCAACCTGTGTGTGTAGCACTGATGAGTAAAGTTAAGAGATAGCAGCGAATACAGAACTTTTTAGACAATTTTGGAAAGATTACTTCCCTTTTTATATTTTTTTTTTTTCGAAGAGTAAGGTCTTAAGGTCATTCTAGGATTTGGATTATCATAGACCTACCATGCAAGTATCGCAACTGGCCAGTTGGATATGGAGACATATTGAAGTATTTGAAGAGTGATGACTAAGCAGTTTTCTGATTGTCCTGGCAGATTAAAAAAAAAAAAAAAAAAACTGCTGAGTGACAGTTCTCCCTGGTGCAAAGGATTACATTTCTTCCATAGTTCAAAAAAATCTTGTCTTTGACCACCCGCCAAAATTGTCTACTGCAGTGTGTGCTGCTGCAGTCAAACCCCTTATAACTTGCCATCCATAGTGGAATTAAAAATACATGAATAGTCAGAGACATGGCCTAGTGGTTACAGCACATTAATGTTATAGGTAATGCATTACAAGTAGCGTATTACGTCATTTTTGGACGTCAAATGTAGAATGTCACTTTTTAAATTTATACTCTATGCTTCATTTGAAATCAGTTAAGCAGCATGCATTATTCTATTTATCTCATTTATGCATTGGCAAATCCAACTGAAAAACCTCGCCCTTCCCTAAGACAGTCACATTGCGTATGACACCGTGTCTACACTCCAGAAGAGCAGTGCGAGACAAAAAAATGACATTGTGATCAACAAAAATCAATGAACTACACTGCAAGTGGTTTTGATTTCTATACAGGACGACTGTCTGCCAAGTATAGAACTATCATCTGGAAGAATTTGTATTGTGTGTATTGTACAGATTAGTATTTTAGAAGTATTTTATGATCTTTTTCTCACCATGACTTTTGGTCCTCTCTTTTCAATTAATATAGATAAAAATGGCAAATACATACAAACATACATACAACTGCTCATTTAGCACAAATATAAAATCAGCCAATCACATGGCAGCAATTCAGTGATTTAGGCTTGTACACATGGTCTAGATGATCTGCTGAAGCATCAGAAGAAAGGTGATTTAAATCACTTTGTATGTGGCATGGTTATTGGTGCTGGATGGCCTGGTCTGAGTATTTCACAAACTGCTGATCCACTGGGATTTTCACGAGCAACCATCTCTAGGGTTTACAGAGAATGGTCTGAAAAGAGAAAATATCCAGTAAGCGCCCACATTTCTGGGGGTGAAAATGCCTTGTTGATGCCAGAGGTCAGAGGATAATGGTCAGGCTGGTTTGAGCTAAAATAAAGGCAACAGTAAGTCAAATAACCACTTGTTACAATCGAGTGGTTGTAACAGATGGGCTACAGCAGAAGATTACCACTCTGGGTGCCACTCTTGTCAGCTAAGAACAGGAAACTGAGGCTACAATTCTCACAGGCTCAGCAAAACTGGACAATAGTAGATTGGAAAAAACATTGCCTGGCCTGATGAAACCCAATTTCTGCTGCGACAGTCAGATTGTAAGGTCAGAATGTGGCATAACCAACATGAAACACGCATCTATCCTGCCACGTATCAATGGTTCAGGCTGCTGGTGGTGTTGTAATGGTGTGGGGAGTATTTTTGCACATTGTGGGCCACTTTGTAGCAACTAAGCATTAATTAAATGCTACAGCCTACTTAAGTATTGTTGCTGACCATGTCAATCCCCATCTTATAATGGCTACTTCCAGCAGGATAATGGGCCATGACACAAAGTTCAGATCATCTCAAACTGGTTTCATGAACATGACAACAATGAGCACACTATAATGGCCTTCACAGTCACAGATCTCAGTCCAGCAGAGCACCTTTGCGATGTGGTGGAATGGGAGATTCGTATCATACAAAATCTGCATGATGCTGTCAGGTCAATATGGACCAAAATTTCAGAGGAATGTTTTCAACACCTTGTTAAATCTACGCTGTAAAGAAATAAGGCAGTTCTGAAGGCAAAAGGGCTTCCAAACTAGTACTATCAAGGTGTACCTAATTAATGCATTTTTGTATTTTTTAAACAACTTCTTAAGTAACTACTCAATTATTTGATTTAGTCTGTTAATTGTGAAAGATAAAACTTTTTATTCAGTTTTGCATGAGACACAAGGCAGGGTGTCTCAGAGATATGATTTTAACAGATCAAATTCCTTCTTGGTTCCTAAAATGGGACGACAGATAATAAACCTTCGACAGGGTGCATCATGGGAAGGCGCTTGCAACAGGGAGTCCAGATTGTGATAAATGATGCCAACTCCAGTCACAGTGGTGCGGGAGTTTTGTGGGTGTAGATGAGTATTTTTAAAGTGATGATTAAGGGATGGAGATCATGAGAGGTAACATTTTTCACAGTATTGTCTGAGCAGCTATGTTTGGGGGAACAGGATGATTTGTCTTCACAGTGAGTTGACAGTTGGAACAATGCAGAAGCTCGTGTGGCTTGTCATAGTAATTAAGAAATATGAACTAAACTCTTGACACCACTGGTGGTGGTTGTCTACTTTTGTAGAGATTGTGGTAGTACTGTATGTGTTTTATGTCCAATAAGTACAAGTATAATCTGCTTCATAATTAATCTAAAACTGTCTAGAAACTCTTTGAAGACAGATGCTTATATATTTGTTTCTGTCAGATATTTTATCCCTCTGAGATTTTGAAGAATTCTTTGACAGTCACCCTAGCCCATAACAGTATGCATTAATTTTCAATAATCCAATGATATCAGTTATTCTGCTTATACACAGTCAACACATGTACGTGTTTTCCAGGTTTTCTGAACCTTGTGCCACCAATAAAATATCTTCCTTAAAGAAGCCCAAAACTGAAAATTGATTTGCCAATGTTATGTGGTTAACAATCCTGGACTACTTCATGGCTGTACAATCAACAAATCCGCAGCCCAGAATCAAGAACTGGGAAATGCAATTGGTGTAAAATTATATAGACTATACAAACTGCTCTATATTCTGCATGTTTAAGCACCAAGAGTGTCTGTCCATAAAATATCCCCCCATGAAAATCGCATGATGGGAGGTGATGGAAATGTCAAATCCAGTCAAAGAGTGAAAAAAAAAAGCAAAAAAATCCTCATGGAATGCAAAGGCATCAGGCTTAGATGTTCCAGCTTTGCCAATTAAAAAAAAAAAAAAAAGATAGATAGTCATAAATGTTTGATGCATTAGAAATTATCACTAAAGGTTATACTGTATTTGTATATAATTTTTTTGTCCATTGTGACGTGCATTTTTTAGTAGTGACTAAGTGACATGGAATATTCCTGTTGAGTAATGCATTACAAGATTTCGAGGTCAAGTGTTCACCCATTTGAGTTAAAAGTTTACATCATCAGCAAGCAACCTTAATAGCTATCATTAACATTTGAAAGATATGCAAACAGTTGAGCCATTTTGCAGTCCATGTCTCGTTTATTTAAACAATTCTCAAGACAAAGATATGGATACCATTACCAGCTTTAGAACGGATATTGTCATAAAATGTATTATCTAAAATTATTTTTATTGAGCCAAAATACAGCTATTATCTATAGGCTTACAGAAACTGCGCTTTAACAATCCCTGCAACATTTTCTCTAGCTGCAGGAGAATTGTTGGACCACAACAATGTAATGTTTCTTTTCTCTCATCTTCAGCCAATGGAGAGTTTCCTCCGATGGCTCCCACAAACCCCACGCAAGTGCTGTTCACACCAAGCAATGAGAACATCAAGACCACTACAGCACTCTATGTAGAGCCTGGAGCGTCTACAGAATGTGAGTTTTAACTACTTTCATGTGTTTGAGCTGTTTGTCTTTTTTTGAGTCGTTTCTAAATTTTATCTAGCTTGTTCTGATTGAAATTTGTTCCAATGCTGTGAGGTGCAGATATGTGCTGTTGTATTGAAACAACACAGTAGACGAGCACCAAAACAAACACATTTTAGTCATTGTTCAATGGTTTGTTTTAAACTAGTCTCTTACACCTACCCAAACCAGTAAGTCAAGAAGCAGCTGTCTGATTGACATGCAAAACATCAAATAGAGAGAGAGAGAAATCAGAGAAATTACACTGTGAAGAAATGAACCAAATATCAGTGGTGGACGAAGTACACAAATCAAGTACTTGAGTAAAAATACAGATACGTATAATAAAATAATACTCCAGTAAAAGTAAAAGTACTCCTTTTTCAATTTTACTCGAGTGAAAGTACAAAAGTACTCGATTGTTTTATTTACTTAAGTAAAAAAGTACTGATAGATAGATTTATTTTGCAGTTTTATATAGGCTGTCTATTTTTTTATGTATTAGCATATATTTTTTTTTTATAATCCTACTGCTCAAAATACCTGGAATTTTCTCAAAATAACCACTACATGGAGTCAAGATATATTTTTGTTGTTGATATGAACTACGCTGACAAGAGTGATGTAGTAATGTTCACTGTGAAGCTTACACTGCGACCTGAGAGAAAACAGATTTGTGACCCTGGACCACAAAACCATAAGGGTCAATTTTTTGAAATTGAGATTTAGGCATCATCCGAAAGCTGATTAAATAAGCTTTCCATTGATGTTTTGTTTGTTAGGAAAGGATGATATCTATTGGAAAATCTGGAATCTGAGGGTGCAAAAAAAATCAAAACACTGAGAAAATCTCCTTTAAACTTGTCTAAATGAATTCTTAGCAATGCATATTACTAATCAAAAAATAAGTTTTTATATATTTACAGTAGGAAATTTAGAAAATATCTTCATGGAACATGATCTTTACTTAATATCCAAATGATTTTTGCCATAAAAGAAAAATTTATCATTTTGACACATACAATGTATTTTTGGCTATTGCTACTAATATACCCCAGCGACTTCAGACTGCTTTTGTGCTCCAGGGTCACATTTGATCATCAGATTTTCACCAGTAAGAAAAAAAGTGTTTTAAAATTTGTTGTTTTGCAGAACATCACAGTTATATATGACATGAGAATAAGGCCTGAAGTTAGGAAGAACATTTTCTCAAACCTTGTCTGTGGTGTAAAAACACTCCTGGCCAAATACTCCCAGAGGGCATCACTTCCCACTTTGATAATTACTGTAGTTACCATGTTCTGAACATCACAGCCTTTCTTTTTCCCCCAGATATAATATATCTAGGTTGTTGAATAAAAATATTTGGACTTTATTTTTAAAAATAACCTCAATTTAGCACCAGCAAGCTTGTTAGACAGTTAGCATCAGCTCCCAATATTTACTTATTTTCAGTATGGTTATGAATAAACATTCATATCTGTCTACTTGGGTGGTTAATTCAAACAATATAAACGTTTATACTGTTGATAAACAATATAAATACAGACGTCACATAGGGATAAATGCGTAACATTTTAATACAACTGTTAATGTTATGGCAGCGGGAATTTGAACGTGCATTAGTTATTTTATTTAATCTGTGTTAATTTAATGTTTTGTTTTTTTGACCTAAGAGGCACAGATGCTGATGTGTTTGCATTCAAGCATTTCAGTGGGCTTAAATAGATCACCCTTTACAGAAGATTTAGTTCACAAACAACTGACAATTTTGACCTAAATATGATTTTCAATTACAATAATTAATCTCAAAATTCGACATTTGTAACTTACTTTTAGCAGCATCAGTCGCGCGCGCTTACAAAATCTCCCGGTTGTGAATTGAGTTCACTAGAGACTCGCACTAAACGGTTCATTTGAATCAGTGAGTTGTAGACTCGAGAACAGCTGCAATCAGATCATTCTAATTCGTGAATGAATTGTTTGGTGCGATTTGCGAACCGATTTAAAAGGTTCATTGAAAAGAATCAGTTCGTTCTTGAATCATACACCGCTTCTGCGTCTCAGAGCACGTGATATATTATAAGGAGTAACGATTATGTTTTATGAAATGTAGTGAAGTAAAAAGTACGATCTTATGCTTTGGAATGTAGTGAATTAAAAGTAAAAGTTACTTAAAATAAAACTACTCCAGTAAAGTACAGATACTTGAAAAATGTACTTAAGTACAGTAACGAAGTAAAGCTACTCCGTTACTGTCCACCACTGCCAAATATGCAAGAGTAAAGTGTGCTCCAATTACATGCTGCATGTTAACGTGATTAAAAAATAAATAAAAAATGCTTTTCTGTTGTTCATGTAAATGAATTATAATAATTTCAAAAATATAATAACCTAGGTGTCAACATATTGTTCTTGGAATAATGCTAATTGAAACAAGCTAATCAGTTTCTGAAATGGTGCGAAATACATATTTTGACAACACAAAGGCCAGATCTAAACAACACTCCTAATTCCAAAAATGGTAGCACCATGCTTTATAAAAACTCTGGAATCTTTGTTTTCACAGCAAGTTAAGAGTTATGCACTGCAAACATCAGAGCACCTAATTCAAAGTCCAGTACAATTCCTTCTGAGCATACTGAAATTGTTGAAATGCTTGAGTAAACCAAATATGTTGGAATTCTAATGGATACAGAAGACGAATGCTTATGAACAGAGGCTCAGAGACTGTCTCTCTCCCTCTCTCTCTGTCATGGACGTGCACTACAGAGAAAAGAAAGTGTGCCATCTACTGGGCTATTTCCACACCATTTTCTTCAAATCTAATACTGTTGAAAGGCTGGTTATAACATCTAAGCGTGCTTTCACACTAAATCTTTTGGTGCATATCTGAGTCAGTATGACTTCAGAGTTCAAGTGGTTGGTGAAAATGTGTCTTTCAAAACTTGGGCGCAAACCAGAGAAACTCAGTAAGTCTGCTTGAAATCGCCTCTGGAGCACAAGTCATGTCATAATCTGTACTAAATAGTGGAAGTGAAGTGCTACTGATGATAAATTGCACGGCCCTCATCACATTTATTATAGTATAATGAATTTTTCATAGCTGCTCATCTCAAATTGCTTTCAAAAAGTCTTCCAGTCTTAAAGTCTTAAAGGTGTTTGTGGCAGACATATGCTGGTGCCATTCTGTAATCAAAACAAATGTGAAAACGGCCTAAAACAAACTCTGTCACAATACTATATTCAGAGTCGAAATTTCACATTAATGCTTTCAAATGATTAGAATTGCTCATAAAGGCTGTATTGTAAAACATTGGTTCCCATTAGCATGATTGTCTATTGAACATGCACAAATCATTTATAAAATCAGCTGCCTAGCACATGACCTTTGGAAATGTCCTACCAAATGCCATCGGCATTGGGAAGACTGATCTGCTTGCTCAATATACAGGTGTCCCTCTTATGTTCATGCTCATTGGAGCATAGCCATTTATCAATGTTGTGTGCTTGAGTGTTTGTGAAATGACTCCCACGCGTTTCAGCCTTAATAAATCTGAACGAGCAGCTAATCTGCTTTTCATCAAGACTCATTAGCAAGCTTCATTCACACAGGCCGTTCTCTGGTGTAGTTCAGCTGTGAACGATCCAAATATATATATAAAATTAAAAAACACTGTCCAACAACTCTTCTCTGCAGAGTCTCTAAAGGCAAAATGAGGAAGATTCAGTTCTGAATTTTCTATGAAACTGACTGTTTTTCTTTTTCCTGCCAACACCTCATTGTTTTTATCATCTTGAACTTTGTAGCTCTGTAAACTGTTACATGTGCTGGTGAGGGGGAGTGTATGAGTCATTACAACTTAGGCTACATTTCATGTTCATTGGTGATAATTAAATGTCTTTATTACCATTTTGCTCAGATTTTTTATTTTATTTTTTTTATTATTATTTTTTTTTTTTCAGATGTGCTTGCAATTTGCTTGCAATGAGGTCCCTTCAATTACTGTTTGCAGGAGTGTTGGTTTTTGAAGAGAGCGGTTCTCGAGTCTATTAATTTATTTTTATTTTAAATAAATTAATACTTTTAGTTATGAAAGATGCATTAAACTAATCCAAAGTGACCATACATAAATTTACACTAGCAAAAAGAAAGATTTTGTTTTTGTTTTGTACTTTCTATTCATCAAAGAATCCTGCAGAAGGAAATTATATATTAGCAAAAAGAAAGATTTTGTTTTTGTTTTGTACTTTCTATTCATCAAAGAATCCTGCAGAAGGAAATTATATACATATTACTTTGCTAAGGGGTAATTTTATTTGAATATTTTGCTATTGTAAATTTTTTATGAGTAATTTGTTAATTAATATTTATTATAAAATTAATTAAAATCTTTTATATATTAAAATTAATATTGATATATGTCTAGTTTTAACCTGTCATTTCTGATCTGTTTAAAACCACAACTGCTCAAGACAGTTAATAATTAAACACAAACACTTTTTTTTTTCCAGACACACTCTAGTAAAGCCTTCTGAAGTTCTATTCCCGGCAGCTGGAAATGAAGCTGCACATCAATCCTCCCTTGATTTGGTCATGGATGATAGATATAGCTTTGAAAATGTTTTGATGTGTTTGATACATTATGCAGCTATTGAAATTTCTGTCATGTCTCCACTTTTCCTCTTGCCATCTCTAATTTTACCTTCTATGTTCTTGCCCTCTCCCTGTCAGTCCTCCAGTGTCGATTTCTCCCTTTGCCACCATGGCATGTCGTTTTGGCAAGTAAAGTTGAATGGGGAGTTTGCCTTACGCTGACTCAAATCTGCAGCGCTGTAGAGAGAGGGAGCATGTTCTTCTGTCAGATCAGCTCCCTCGGCCTTTGTCTCCTTGATTACTTCCTCTGACTTTGTCTGCGTGATTGCTTCTTTTCATGAGAAAAAAAAAAAAAGAGACGGGCCACTAACCTCATAATGCACACCGCTCAGCTTCTGATGACTCAGCCATTTCCACTTATCAAACCTTCAGGAACTCTAATAAAAGGAGATTGTATAAGACCATAATTGGTGAAATTTGTCTGGTGCAAACCTCCCTTACAACTCAAACCTTCCTTTATCTCCAGATCTAATTACAGATCTATGTAGGATCCTGGCAAGGAAATAAACTTTTATGCGGATGTTTTATTTGCAGACTTGACTAGAACAACATAACTGCATGGAAAGAGATCTATTTTGCCAGGGGATATTTTTACACCTATTTTTCACCTTGATCCCACTCTGTTCTAGTACTTCATTTCAAAACTGGATTGGTTGCCATTTGATTGGTTCCAACCTCCAATCTACCTTTGTGAAAGAGAAGTAAAAAAGAAGTTTATCGAATGTTCACTTCAAGTGTATAGCCTACTTCAAATGTGAGAAGTATATCTTTTTAAAAATTTTACTTGCAGCCGATATAATTTTATTGAAATGAAAAAGTCTAAGCATACTTAAAGACACTACACTTTCATGAATGTTTCTGTCCTCACTTGAGTACATAATGCACTGTTAGTTTTAAAGTACATTGTAAATAATTATATAAGTACTCTTATTTTGACATGTTGACTAACATACTGAAGCACATGTAATGTATTGTTATTTTGTTATTTGATATTACAGAGTGTGGACAGAGTTATTTATGTGGCTGATCTTATTGCATATGCATTTGTAGGAGTTTCCCTTTCAGACCTAAAATTTCAGATGGGAGAGTATTAAAATGAATCATGCAAGGTTATTTACTAAGGTTTGCGGTAATCAGTTTACTGATATTTGTACTTTTTTTTAACAACCCTAAAAAGCAAAACTCATTTTGCACCTGTATTGTTAGTAGATCACTCGCACCTGATTATCATCATCTATGCTTGTTTGCGTTATAATATCATATTTGTTTTCATTCAAGCGCTTGCATGATAAACTGATTTAATTTAGGGTTTTATTTACATCTGAACAATAGTCAAAACACATACATACACATAGTAAACAAAGAAGTTTGCTTGCATTACACACTAGACCAAACCTCATAGATTTTTTGTGTAACACACAAGCCTGCAGAAAATTAAATGTGGTGCGATATACCTGTAATACACTTTAACCTTTGGAATCCATTGGATGTGATCCTAGTATATCTTATTGGAATGCTGTCAGTATTAGTGAACTCAATTCCTCTCATGAATGAGTTAATTTGACATTTAGCGATGAATTAACTCTTCATGTGGTGCTATTTTCAGGCATGTGAAAGGTTTCAAGCTAAGAAGAGAAAAATAATAAATTGCCCATGGCTTTTTGACAGCCCAGTCAGCCAAACACATCATATAGCATCTCTTTCTAATTATTTTTTTTTTTTTATCCACCTAAAAGAGTACACACTTGTTTTGTCCAAGTTTTCACCAAAACAATAGTGCTGATTTTCTCTCTCTCTCTCTCTCTGAATAAAACAAATAATTATTTCACAAAGCTAACAGTACATTTGCTGTATGTGTGGGAATTTGTGTGTGATTTCAGCTGTCAAGTGGATATTCCACACCTGCGGAGCAACAGGACAAGACGGTCCAACGCCTACTCAGTGCACTAACTCTTACCGCAACACCAATGTCAATGTCACTGTGGGCACTAAGGGACCATTCAAGGGCATCCAGATGTGGCGGGTCCCAGAGACAAGGAAATACAGGTGCACACACACACACACACACACACACACACACACACACACACACACACACACACACACACACACACACACACACACATAATGTCCTGACCACCACAAAGCAAAATATCCTACTGTTGAGCATCTAGGAGTTCAGTAGTTACTTTTTTGACCATGAAATGGAAAAACTTTCTTCTTCGGTGCAATTGCTGCGTTATCAAGCCCGTCGGGTCATTCAGGTAAATTGTTGTCTGTGGAGCAAGAGGAATGGGGAAACCCATTTCATCAGCTGCATTGCTTCAGTAGAACCCAGACTGACAATGACATTCACTTTGCAAATCTTTTTTTTTTTTTTTTTTTTCAGCTCTGTTCAAAGTGAGCTGCCTGCCTAGACAACATTTTAAGACATTCTTCTGACACAAATGCTGTTTCAGAATGCAATATTATGCTGTCTGCTGAAATATCTTATTTGGCCAAATACTGAGACGGCATTGTAAGTAGCCTCTGTGGGGAAGAAAAAATAAAAATTCAGCTCAAACAATCTATCCAAGATGGCTGATGGAGTAGTGAGAAAAAAAAATAAAAATGACTACAAATATATTAAGTTAATTTTAAATATAGCTAGTGCTTTTTTATCATATGTTTTGATTTTTGCTTAAAGCACATGCAATGTGAGGCAAGGTATATTTGTGTAGCGCACTCTTAGACTTGTTTTTTTTTTTTTTTTTTTTTTTTTTTTTTTAGAAATGCCATTTATAATAAATGTTGTTTGGAATGAAAGCCTCTCTCTCTTGTACAGTATATATATATACAGTATATATATATATTTGTACAGTATATAATATATATATATATATATCTATATATATATATATATAGACTAGCAAATTTGTGATCTATAGTCAAGTGTAATTTTTTCTGAAAAAAAAAAAAAAAAATATATATATATATATATATATATATATATATATATATATATATATATATATATATATATATATAATAAGGGCACTATAAGACACTTTGGATGAAAGCAGCTGCTAAATGACTTATTTGTCTTGGATTAAGGATCACGGCATATGGAGCAGCTGGTGGACGCAGTGTGCAGGCTGTCCACAAGTCACATGGGGTGTACATGACCGGAGACTTCCTGTTACAGAAGGATGAGCTGCTGTATATTCTAGTGGGACAGGAAGGAGAGGATGCTTGTCCTAATGTGAGTAATCCTTTCTACCAATACATCCCTATGCTATCGTTTCAAAAAAATGTAAAAAACAGTATGATTAGCATCTAGTAAAGCATGAAAGGATCACATGTGATATTTAATTTTGTTGTATTCATTCACTCATGCATTCATTCATTCATTCATTCATTTATTCATTTCTCAATCAATCATTAATTTTTTTGGTCTTTGATCTAATGATCTTTCTTAGATGGTGCCTACTATGGACCGGATCTGCAGGGAACAGCAAGGACCCTCTACCAACAAGACCCAGCTTAAGGGAGGAGGCGGTGGGGGAGGAGGAGGGACCTACATCTTCAAGGTAACACTTTATAAAATGCAATTTTAAATTGGATATTTCCAACGTTTGTACATTTAAATGTGTTCATCTATTAGTTGGGATTATTTGGGATAGTGCACCCAAAAATGAAAATTCTATCATCATGTTGTTGACAATAACAGTTGACGGTAGCCATTGACTTCCATAGAAAAAATTATAATAAAAAAAAATAAAAATCCTATGGACGCCAATGGCTGTCATCAACTGTTTGGTCATCAACATTCTTCAAAATATCTTATTTTGTGTTCAACAGAACAAAGAAACTCATACATGTTTGGAACAACTTGATAGTGAGTAACTGATGAATACAATTCTTAGGTGAATTATCCCTCAGTTTCTTCAGTCAGTTACTTTGAAAACGTCTAACTTTGTTAAACTTTGGGGCATAAATGACCCCAAATCATGAAGCAAGCAAAAAAAATAAAATAAATAAATAAAAAATAAAAAAATACATAATAAAAATTGTCTGACAGAGTTGTATGCAACAGTTATAGTTAATTCAGTACTGATATCAATAAAAATATTTTAATCTAATTACAATAGACTAATTCAGCCAATATGCAGTATATGTTTTATGTCATTTTTATGCTTAAAAGAGTATTGGGTGTTAGCTTAGCCACATGCTAACATCAAATTCTATTGGATTAATATTTTATCTGTTGTGGAGTTAATATTGTTTTATTTATTTTGAGTTTCTGCCCATGTAGAGTATTCCAAACCAGGTTCCATTTCACCAATAATAATTGATTAAAAAAAGTCCTCGAAGCCATGAAAAGAAGGAATGAATAGTCCATATATAGAAAAATGAGGGTGGGCCAGTAAGCAATCACCCTGAGCACAGCAGAAACTACACAGTAACATGCTAATACCTTAGCACAGCAACACCCTGGCAACCCCACAGTAGCATCATGTCACCTCACATTTCAGCGACAATCGGAAGTTCTACACTGTTAAAATATAGTTTCACATTTAATGTTTCCATTGGTTAAAGGTGGTGAATGGAGTCCACATTCCACTACTCATTGCCGCTGGAGGCGGAGGCCGTGGCTACAGCAGCCAATCAGAAACCCCTGAAGAAGTGATGGACAGGGATCCCAGCATCCCTGGCCACAATGGAAAATCAGGCGCTGCAGGTAACCTCAACAGTTTTGTAATGAATTACTGATTAGTTGTATTATAAATCAATTAGGCAAATTTTAGCTTTACTGAACTAGTGTGTGTTACTCCTGGCAAACAGCTTACAATAGCAGTGAAGCAGAACATACTGCACATAGGGAAGAAAATGATTTTTTTTAGTTTGTTTTTTTACTACATGTGGATAGTTAGAACTATGCCTTTGTTTACCAGGATGTCAGGTTTGATTGAAATGGAGAGAGAAACAAAAAATGCTGCTCCCCCAGGCTTTTTTCCTTCCTGGACATGGACATAATAATTTTCTTTTCATGCTAGGCTTCAAAATAGTCCTTTATTCAGTCTGAGATTCAATATTTTTGAGGTGGTTTCTTCAAAATCTTTGTAGCAGTGTCTGAATAAGACTGAGGCAGAAAATTAGTCTTAGAATACTGGATCTTGGATGTTCTTGACATTTATTCATTAAAAAAAGTAATGTGCTTGTAAGCTTTTTTGCTAACTGATTGGAAGATGATAACAGCAATAGGGTAATAATAGTGTGCTCTGCTTTCAAGATGGCACATGTGTGTCTGTTAATCAAGTTTCTGCATTGTGTTGTGGGTGTTTTGGTTGTGTCTTGCCGAGCACTCAGTATGGCTTCTATCTTCGGCACTCTTTTCAAAGGCCAGCTCCCCTATTGTGCTCTATTTACAAAACCTTCACTCTAATTCTATTCAACAAGTTTCCATCATGTCCATTAGGATATGTACAGAAATTTAATAATCACCTTGCAATCTTACTGACCACCCTAGTAACAACCCTAAAAAAACACTCAGAACACCATAGCAGTCATCTAGCGAAGATAAATCCATCGATCCTTCCAATCTTACCTTCCTTGTTGGAAGTTGTATCTAAAAATTTTCTGCATTCAAAACTTGTTGAATGACCTGAGTTTTTTTGTTGTTTATATTCATATTTTTTTACCCCAGCAAGAAACCATTAGAGAGTTAGCAAAATGGGACAGCTTTGACATCTGAAATAATTTGCCACATTTTTATTTGCTAAGCTCATGCTAAGCAACAGCACTGACCTGCTATAGATGAACAGGGATGTTCATAGGAGACTATTTTCTCTGGAGAAATCTCTGTGCCACTCTGCATTCATATATCTGTTGGAGGATGGAGATAAAGAAAAAAAAAAGTTATATTGTCACCTGTTGTGAAATTAATTAGCCACGCAGAGATACTGAAATGGGGCACAAGTGTCTTTTAATGCCATTTTTATGATTTGCGTGGCTTTGTGGATTTCAGGCGGTGGTGGAGGCTGGGATGACACTGCCCCTGTTCCTCAAGGGGGTAGACCACTCATTTTGGGAGGTCAGGGTGGAGAACCCTGTCAAGTCATGGGCTGGAAAACTCGAGGAGGTTTTGGAGGCGGTGGAGGGGCCTGCACGGCTGGTGGGGGAGGTGGAGGATACAGAGGTTAGACCGAATTTTAGCCTTGTTTATATTGTATACTGTATCTTAATTGTTTTGTTTTGTTTCATTTTGTTACTGTTTCTCACCTCCATGGCCATAGGGGGCAGTGCCTGGCACGATAATGATCCCAGAAAGGATGGAGATGATGGAACATCATTCATAAGTCCTGATGGGGAAATGTACCTGGAGCCACTCAAAGGTAGTAAAAATACAGATTATTTGGTCTTGCCCCATTTTATGTACACCATGCACTTATACTCGGTCATCTAATCTAGTGTATGAAGTTTATAGTTTATAAGATTATTCTGTCATCCAGAATCTCTGATAGCCCCTTCCATTCGTCTACATAGCATGAAATGTCCAAAATTCCACACTTGATTTTTTTTTTCAGTTAAATAAGTGCATCATTCAGATATTTGAAGTGCACATTTTTTATTTTTTTTTATTGGAATGCTATTTATGTTGCAAAATGTCACAGAATAGTCCATACGTATGTTAATTGCACACATAAGTACATATAAAAGCACACTGTATACAAGTACACAGATTAGGATGCAGTCAGGATGACTGGGGTCAGCACCTCTTTATCAATGGAATTAAGCGCTTAAATGTATTTCAAAAACCAATTTCACATTTCTGTGGAGAGTTTAATGGGAACATATAAATGAATTTCCAGTGAAATATTCAGATGACAAATGTCTTGGAAAACAGATGTCTGGATGATAGAGGGCTGTTATTGGTATAGTGTATCTTTATAGTTAGTTGAAGTTTGTACCTAAAGTTGAGGGTGACCAAAATACTATATGGTTTCTTACAGTCCCTCTCAGGCGCCATTATGCCGTAGAGCAAGGTGCTTAGCTCTGTGTGCTTTCCAAGACTGCAAGTGATAAAAAATCATCTCCTACACTGTAAATAGGATTGGATGATCAAAAAGTTTTCTTCTTAGCCAAAGACTTAATACAAAAGTTCTATCTTTTGCTTCAGTCTTCTGTAATAATAGGTCAATTTATCTTCTTGAGGAAGTCATATTATGAGGAAGATAAACAGTTTGATATTCTTTGAAAATAATATGCATTATGAAATTATACTGTAAATCTCAGAACTATAAACTACTTCCCCAAAGCATTCAGCAGTGAATAAATAACAAATTCTACACATCAGTGCCATGATCCCGAAGCTGTGAACCCAGAAAAAGACATCCATTCACAGTGAGACTTTGACTTTGACTGATATGACACCCTCATGTTGTGTTCCGGGCATTTTGACCTGGAGAGAAGTTTATTTTTTAATATATTTTTTTATTATTATTTAGTTATTTTTATTTAGTTATTTTTTTTTACAGAAAACGTTTATTAATGTTATCACATTGCATAAAAACTTACTGACTTTTTTTTTTTCTAACACGTGTGGTGTTTCTGTTCAAAAATGACTGGCTTACAAAAAATTGCTTATAAATCTCATTTTATACTACTGTATAATGTTACCAAAAATTGGATTCAATCCTTTTATCAACTTGTTTTCTTTCAATAAAGACGTGTTTTATATATCTTTTTAGATGCAATTGATAATATGCTTCACTAGGCGCATTTCCATTACAGATTTGCACAAAACTTTGGCGATATTTTATAAATGTCGATAAAAAAGTA
The DNA here is from genome assembly GCF_018340385.1 of Cyprinus carpio. Lineage (NCBI taxonomy): Eukaryota > Metazoa > Chordata > Actinopteri > Cypriniformes > Cyprinidae > Cyprinus > Cyprinus carpio. The sequence goes on from NC_056588.1 coordinate 22,042,480, forward strand.
TTGCGAAATGACGGCTTTTCCATTAACCAATGTTATGCGACTAAAACGTAACATTTTGCCTCTCGCAATAAGTCATAGCAACTGATTTTATTGGGATTTTGAGGGATTTCGGGTATATTTATTCAAAGGAGGTGTATGCGTGTATCTTTACAGAAGCAGCACAGAGAGCCGCTTCAGAAACATGCGTGGCATGGCTGGAATAAACACAAGCACTGACTAGAGTGCCCGCAATCAGCTTCAGTGTCTGTATCTGAGCCACACTGCACTGTGCTGTGAAAATTGTCTAAGCATTAATGGTAGGGAAAGCCCCTTATACTGGAGATCTGCCACATATGATGTATTTCTTGGAGGTTATAGTACATTGAAGAATGATCATGTGACTTTTTACATACACCATGTGACCTATAAATGCGAAAAAAAAAAGATTCCATTGCAGTTTTACGAATTATTCCTTTTTTGCATTGCCTGAAAAACCACCTCATGCAAGCGTAAAAACTTTTTTGTGATATATGGGCGTTTTTGCAAAATTTACATGTTTCCATTACGCATATTTTCAATTAGCAATTTCAATTTGCACAATTTGAAGGGTAATGGAAATGCCCTACTGATCTGGGCTTATGCACCTTTTTTTTTCACTCAAAAACGGAGGTGCATAGGTTCAGATCAATGAGGCCTATGGACAAGCAATTCCAAAAAGAAAACTACAGGACCTATATTAAAGGGACAATCCCCCTGGAAACACCTGGATTAAGGTGGCTTGCATGGTGAACTCACCCCTGTGGGGATCAAGCCAACAGCCTTCTGATTATAAGCCTCAAGCTTTCCTACCGCATTTCACCATCCCATAAGTATGATACGGTAATGTCATTTCCAGGCATGGAAGGTGACGGTGAAGTTATTATCAACCCAGTGCAGAACTGCAGTCACTGTGAGTCAGGAGATTGCCACGAGACCTCTGAGGGCACGGTGTGCTACTGTGATGAAGAGCTCTCACTGGCCGCAGACGGAGTGTCCTGCATCAACTCTACTGGTTAGTTCATTCATAACACACTCCACCACCATTAGATGAACGGCCATCCCATAAAATGGTAAAATGAATGTCAGGGAAGAGTGTTCTCACAATGACAAAGTTATTTCTCAAGAGCGGCACTTACCTCTGCAAAGCCAAGTTCAGTTCTCTACCATTTACAGTCTCTCTGGCAGAGGTCATCGCTGTCAACTGTAGCCAGCTTGCTCTCAAAAAAAAAAAAAAAAAAAAAAAGTATAAAAACACTCCCCACTGTTGCACAACTAGCTAGCTACTGTTCTATTAATTCAGAATGTTTAACACATCTGTTCATATATGCAAAATGATTTAAATTCCCTCTGTTCTCCAACACTTTGACATGTATTCAAGAAATAGACAAGAACAATATGAAATAAATTGCATCAGATAAAAAAAAAAAAAAAAAAAAAATTCCACTAAGCTTTTCAACTCTATGCTAATCAGTAGGTTAAAATCTTCTTAATTCCAGGTTGAAGCCCAATTAAATCATTCAATGAGCATGGTTTACTTCAAAGCCATGAGCCATAATTTGCTACTTAATACTGCTTGTGAGAAGTATGTCGTATTGGTATGTGGTATTGGGGGAAGGGAAGGGGACATTCTCATTTCCACAGAGCTTTTGTATTAATACTAGCTTAAACAAATAAAACACTTCTAAAAAGTAATTATTACTTTATATAAAATACCATTTATATATATTTTAGAGAATATATATTTGTTTCCATTATAGTGAGACAGAATCTATAAAGTTTTTATCCATGCCCTTTCAAGGGCACCTAGGTTTTCCTTTGGTTTGAATTGATGTGATGCCTGACATGAACACATACAATAATAATAATAATAATAATAATAATAATAATAATAATAATAATAATAATAATAATAATAATAATAAATTTAAATGTGAAAAGCTCAGCTGACTTTTGCCTGACTCATGTAAACTGTATATTTGTTGCTGTGTGTTTGTGTAGTGGTGCCTATGTTGCCCGGCCAGCCGTCTTTGTCTCATCTGGCCTTGGGTCTGTCTGTGGGGACCTCCGCCCTCATCGCTGCATTACTGTTGGCCGTTTCTGGTGTTATGATCAGTAAGTAGACCATCTCAAAACCTTTTATGAGCATAGTTTCATGGAGTCTCAGAGGCTAACCAAAACATAATACTGGAGCCAAGTCATTTGGGGAAGCGTTTTGCTACTTTTTTGGGTTATTAGAGAATGGGTAAACCTGCACTTGCAGACAGATCACAGGAAATTTTATAATATGTTCACTGGCCGATATAACTGTTGTCTTGGACAATATATACTGACATCTATGGGTGTGGATGTACCTTCATGCCAAAGCAATATTGATGCCAAATTGTAAAATTTACTTTATTTCATGACCAAAAGTGCCCAATAACAGGTATTGATTGATTGATTGATTGATTGATTGATTGATTGATTGATTGAAATATTAAAATATGTTTGCAAAAAATACTTATTGGGGTGGATGGGGGCTGTCTCACTACAACACAGCATTCTGTTGTTGCATGTCTCATGTTTGGCAGCTTGTTTGCTCAATGAATTAACTACAGGTTCACAGACACACACACACACTGTGCCATGTCACCTAACACATCATCTGTCCATCTACACTTTAGTAGCAGTTTCTGAGTGATAAATGGGCTGTTAACTAGGCTCTGACAAGCATTGTCGATTACCACTTAATGAATAAATCACTTCCACACATTGCACTAATGTGTTTACTCCCTAGGTCAAGCCCACCAAACTTGAACTTACATGCCTGTTTGTGAAAACAGTTTGAAGGTTTTTTTTCTCATGTAGTTATCCACAGATTTGCAATAACATTTTGCCACCACAGTTGTTATAGTTAACTAAAATAATTAAAATGACAAAGAAAATAGCTTTTTATTATTACACCTGATTATTAAACCGATGACAGCACAAATTAAATTAGCGTCCCACATAGTTTGTCTGAAAGGGCCTCAAACAAAAAATTATAACACTGGTTATTGTACAGCAGTTTAATAGTTTATTTCCAGATTGAATTTCAATGTAACATTGGCAATGCCAACAGTCCTATAATGCAAACAGTTTTGTGGCAAACTAAAAATTTCATGCTGTACTGATTATCTTTCAGTGTACAGACGTAAACACACTGAGCTCCAGTCTATCCAGCTTGAGCTACAGAGTCCTGACTGTAAGCTGAGCAAACTGAGAGCCTCTACTATCATGACCGACTACAATCCAAACTACTGCTTTGGAGGGAAGACTGCCTCCATCAACGACTTGAAAGAGGTGCCACGGCGTAACATCTCCCTCACCAGGTCAGTAGCATCACTGATTCTCTACAGTTATGTAAGGCTGAAGAAGTGTTATGTGCTGGCCTGTTGTTAGACTGTGAAGGGTCTTCCTACAGTTGATGAAAATGAATCTTCTAACAAGTGAGGTCTGAACCTGTTTGTGAAAAACATGGAGTGATATTATTGACAAAATAAGTAACAATAATGTATGTTTTGTTTGTAGAGGTTTGGGTCATGGGGCATTTGGTGAGGTCTATGAGGGACTAGCCGTAGGGATACCAGGGGAGCCCAGCCCAATGCAGGTGGCTGTAAAGGTAAGATCTGCAAATATATAAACAGTCTGTTATGCTGCTTCATCTTGTAAAGTGGTATTTAATCAATTGATTAATTGTTGTAATCATGAACACACTGATTTGGGTCTCTTACACACACACACACACACACACACACACACACACACACACACACACATATATATATATTAGGGCTGTCAGTCAATTACCTTTTTTTATCTATTTAATTACATGGTGTGGTGATTAATTAATTTAATTAATCATATTTGTCAACAGTCAGCTGTATGAAATGTAAGATTACATACAGGTCTGGGGGTGGGGCCAGTGAGTTAACTATGTTAAAATACGTTAATTGCGTATTTTTGTTCATAAGTAATTAAGTAAAGTAAAGTTAACATGTTATACGGACAGCCCATATATATATATATATATATATATATATATATATATATATATATATATATATATATATATATATATATATATATATATATACTGTATGATTTAATGTTTTGCATAGATTTGATTATTAATTTATTATTGTATTAGACCCTTCCTGAGGTGTGCTCTGAGCAGGACGAACTGGATTTTCTCATGGAAGCTCTCATAATCAGGTAAAAATGAAAAACCCAAGATAGGCTACATCATTCCATAGGCTAATTTATGAGGAGGACATATATCAAAAATACCACATTTCTATTTCTGTTCCTCTGACAGCAAGTTTAGTCACCAAAACATTGTGCGGTGTATCGGGGTGAGTCTACAAGCTCTGCCTCGCTTCATTCTGCTGGAATTAATGGCTGGAGGGGATCTCAAGAGCTTCCTGAGGGAAACTAGACCAAGACTAGTAAGAAGCTACACACACACACACACACACACACACACAGAGAGAGAGAGAGAGAGAGAGAGAGAGAGTCACAGCATCTTGTATTGCATGAACCTCATTAAGTTATTTTCATTAGTTTGTGGCTTCTTTTTCATTATTAGTTTGTGTATTACTTTGCTTTTGGATTATTGATTTGGTTTTGTTGTTATTAAATAATAATAATGATATTAATAATAATAATAATAATAATAATAATAATAATAATAATAATAATAATAATACCGTGCTTGCATATAATATAACATTAATTAAATAAAAGGCCACTTAAGTGTACTTAGAGTACACTTTCATGTTTGTTTCTTAACACACTTAAGTAATGTTTAGTTTGTAATAATGATAAATTAAAAGTTTTACATTGCAGTGCATTTTAAATCAAAATGTTTTAATAATCCTTTCTCAGGCTATTCTGATGTGCTGACTAACATACTAATGTACTTGATTATAATTTTAATTGTAGTGTGTTAGTGTTACTTGGTATTATATTTAAAGTTAATATTATATTATATAATATTATATTTAAATGTCAGTAGCAGTGGTATTATTGGTATTTCAAAAACTATAGAATTAATTGGGAAATTACATACAAATATGTACTTGAATCAAAAAAGCACTCTAAGTATGATTTACTGTTAGTTCAACTTATTGCCTTTAATAATTACTTAAATTATAATAGATGTGTATTTAATTATAAATAGCATGCAATTATGTCTCCAAAGGCATTACATTCTGTTTGCACTGAAGTATATTCTTTTAAGTATATTAATGAGTATTGTTTTTGAAACTTTGCTGAAGTGTACTTCTTTTTCACAAGGGTATACCCAGCATTCTGACTTTCTGTGATGTTTTCCAGGAGCATCCTTCAAGTCTAACCATGGTAGATCTTCTCAACATTGCCAGAGACATCGCCCGTGGCTGCCAGTACTTGGAAGAGAACCAGTTCATCCACAGGTATAATTACAGACAACCCAAAACACATACACACATTACAGATCGATTTAATAACAGATGGATGATCTGCTTTTTTTCTGAAGTCAGCACAAATTCAGTGCTCCTGACTCTGTTCAGGAGTTCTACTTCCCTCTCATACCTGCACAGGGAATTCTATTTCCTTCTGACACTCTTATCCAGAATGGCATGAAAAATGAGTCCACTTAGAGCTCATTTATGCTACATGAGCAATCTGGTCATCAATCCCGGTATAGAACAGGGACACTGGGGCGCTTACCCATCTGCAGTTTTCTACTGAAGTTCCTCGCTGTGGTCAAATGTATCTGGGCCTTCGTGTTCAGCTTCAACTTGTTGGTCAAAACCCAGAGGGATTGATCGGTTTGCCCTTTCTGAGGATTTCATTTTCTTTCTTTCTTTGTTTTTGTTTTTTTTTTTTTTTTTTTTGTTTGCATAAAGGTGTAATCCATTGCTGTCAGATACTGGGTGTGCAATACCAAATGCCTTCAAATAGTGCATGTAATTGGAAACACAGAATCATGACATGACCTTCAAAAAGAAACAAGAATAGTCTTGCGGATCAAGATTTCCTCATAAATTGCAAATCAAGATGTCATCATAACTTTACACCACTTTGTTCACAAGCATTTTTGGCCACAATACTGTATCAAATTAGCCAAAAAGGGAGAAAAAAATGCACTGATTAATTATGATGAATACAAGTATTTAGATTAAGTAACTGGTCTGGGGGATTCCTGACAGAAACAGTCTTAGACAACCTACCAACACTCATCTACCTAATGTTTCTTGAGAACATCTAAAGTATAGTAGAATTATACTCTCTTGCCCATAGATAATAATGTCCTAATGCTCATCCAACACACTTTTAATAGCATATAGCTGTGATCAGCATGATTATGAATTCCACTGCAGAACAGCAAACAGCCTCAAGTGTGATAAACAAGACTTAATTAACTACATTCAAAATATTCTAACACTATTCGAATGATTTTTCTACTGTATGAACTGTATTGTTAACCCCCTAACCCTAACCCTACCTCTAAACCAACCCTTTCTGAATTTTTAGATTTTTAAAAACTTAATTTTGTATGATTAATACACACTTTTCCTCATGGGAACCAATAGATGTCCCTACAAGGTCAGAATTTTCTGGTATTACTATCCTATGTGGGGACATTTGGTCCCCATAATGTAGGGAATACCAATAATGTAGGGAATAGCACCGAGAGAGAGAGAGAGAGAAGAGAGAGAGGAACCGAGAGAGAGAGAGAGAGAGAGAGAGAGAGAGTCTGGTATAGGAAAGGGGTTAAAGCTGAAGCATAGTAAAGAATAAAAGTATGACGTTGAAGCAGTATTTGGTATTCAGCAGATCTACAGCCAGATGGAAACACCAGTTTCTTAATTCAAACACACCTTTGTAAAAATGGGGTGGATGATACTTAATTCATACTTAGTCTCAATTAATGAGGCAAAGTTTAATACTTGCATATCTCACCTGTTTAAAAGAGAGTAGTGAACAGGGTTTCTGTGGTTTTGGTTTTTGATGAATGCAAAGACAAGGCTTAGCGATCCTTTGAAGACTTCCATCTCAGCACCATCTTCACCAACTTTTCTTAGACTTCAGAATCCAGAACTTATCTGCCTCTACCCTGTGTTCTTAGACAGTGATCTTTTAAAGTCTCTCAGGAGGTGAGTAGGCCGATAAGGAATTGTATTTATGGAGGAAGAGTTTATGATACTTTGTCTTTTAGCAATGTGATTTTTATACAAAATTAAATTGGGTGTTACAAAAAGAAGTTAACTAGTTAACTATAAAGTGAAGTGAAATGTAGCCAAGTATGGTAACCCATACTCGGAATTTGTGCTCTGCATTTAACCCATCCAAGTGCACACCCACAGTAGTAAACACACACACTGCAAAAAGACTCGAACCCACAACCTTTGTGTTACAAGTCTGACTCTCTAACAGAGAGTCCATTAGGCCACGACTGCCCCATATAGTATGCAATTCGAAAACATTAGTCAAAAAGAGTTTTAATCAATACATGACATGAAGGAAAATCCTGAGATGGGAAAATTGGATGCATGAGAAAGAAAGAAAGAAAGAAAGAAAGAAAGAAAGAAAGAAAGAAAGAAAGAAAGAAAGAAAAAAGTACTGTTAATTGGTGTGTGTTGTTGACTTAATCAGTGTAGATATTGACAAGAGTCTATCTATAGGCCACTGACACTAGAATGTTCCCATCGCACAGCTGTTTATGATTCAGACAAAATTTGTGTTTAACTGTGTTTCAAACACCTGCAGCATTGACAGGTTCATTGTTTATAATTTGAGTGCTCTATCCTTGTAGCAATGTAGATGGGGTGTCATTTATTTTTGCCTGCTCTAAATATGTGTGGACAGCATCTCACAATTGTGTCAAATAACTCATAAAGTGGACATCAGTAATTAGACAATAGGCATAATTGAACATTTATGACTACAATTATTTGAGTGTAGAATTATTTAACTAGTTATTTTAGCAATTTGGTAATATACCTGCATTTGCAAGAAGGTTATTTACAGTAACAGAACTGGAAACAATTTCATATCACAACATTGTTGCTGAGCAATACTAAAAAAAAAAAATAAATAAGATGGCAAAGCTTAGGTTACTGAAAATATTACTGTCCTGGCGGGTAACAAGGAAAAACAAATAGAAAGTGATCTTAATGCAGCTTTCTTTAATATATTTCACAAAAACAAAATGAAAAATTATAGGAGAAACACTTTTTATTGTAAGTAAACATTACAGGAGAAGCAAGAGACAGCATAAACAAGACAAGACAAGCTGTGGCTATATGGTGATACTAGATATTTTTTGTAATGGATATTTTAAAATCAGACAAATATCTGAGGTAAATGTGTCTGTCTTCTGAATCTGACTGTCAGAATAATTACTCTTTATTCTTAACAGGGATATTGCTGCCAGGAATTGTCTTCTGACTTGCAAAGGTCCAGGGAGGGTGGCCAAGATTGGTGACTTTGGCATGGCCAGAGACATCTACAGGTACGCTACATATTTCAGTATGGCATCATGATCAAATAATTCACCTTAATATCATCCTGCTAGGTACATAAAAAATTGTAAACAAAAAATAATAAAATAAAATAAAATAAAATAAAATAAACAAGCACCAGTCCACGGAAATTAGAGATTGCAGACTCATATTTGAAAAAAAAAACATGACAGTTCTATTTTGCATCCATGTTTATATTCAATATTCAATTGGCCATAAAATATGAAGGACTGTTTAGTGGCTGTGTTTTTCCTCCACTGTATTTCAGTTGAGAAAAGATGAAAGCGTATCTCATTCTGAAAACCCATTTGCAAGCTTTTACTATCAGCATATTTCTCATTTTAAGGCAAGAACCAAACAAAATTATTTAGTAGGCGCTCGGCTAATTCAAAATCAAAGGGTAGATTTATGTTTCCTTATTATTTATACTGAGGTTTACCTGTCACTGGTCAGAGATTCTCTCTCGTGCACTCACTCGCTCTCAGAAATAAACCATGGCTATGTTAGACAAAACATACTACCAAAACACTCCTATAGTATACACTATAAAGATTTCTTATTTTATTTTATTTTATTTTATTTTATTTTATTTTATTTTATTTTATTTTATTTTATTTTATTTTATTTTATTTTATTTTATTTTAAAGAAGTCTCTTATGTTCATCAGGGCAGCAATTATTTTGATTAAATGCTGTTCTTTTTTAACTTATAATTCATCAAAGAATCCTAAAAAAAAGTAACACAGGTTCCAAAAAAAAAAAACCTTAAGCAGCACAACTGTATCAAACATTGATAATCAGTATACTGCATTGATAATTGATAATCAGTAAACTGTTTTACAATGATTTCTGAAGGATCCTGTGACACTGAAGATTGGAGTAATGGCTGATAAAAAAAAAATTCACAGGAATAAATTACATTTTAAAGTATATTAAAATAGAAAACTGTTATTTTAAATTGTAATGATATTTCACAGTATTACCTTTTTCAGATTTTTGATCAAATAAATGCAGCCTTGATGAGCATAAGAGAAGATACTTATAAATAAATTGATTAATTAAAATAAAATAAAATAAAAGGCAGTGTAATCAGTGTAGTATCTAAATTTTCTGAAATCATGAAATGGAAAATAACAGGATTTATTTCTGTGATGATAAGTAGACAGCACCTTGCTGAATTATGCAAAATGTGAATTGTTATCGTCAACAATCTATTGTTTTAAATACAGAGAACAGCACTGAAAGACCTCTTCTGATCAAATCCCAGAATAATGGTAAAGTGGGACTCATGTTTCATTTTCATTTTTCGTCTTAAACAAGCCAGAGAGGAGTCTGTACTTTATTTCTTTTCTTTTTTTCTTTTTTTTGTAATCACTTTCGAATTTTCTGATACATTTCACATCATGAAATATTATATGTGACATTTACAAAAAAATAAGTTAACATATAACTGAGGCACATCTTTTTAAAGCAGTAAAACTATAATTTTCCCTACCATCGACTTTCCTGCTGGCGGTTGTAAATTGGTTGGTGGTCCCTCAAAGTTAAATTCATATTCAAGCTTAACTGTCCCACTTTATCATTTGTCCATCTTAAATCATATTACTCTTAACCCATAAGTGCTGTGCACTTATAGCAGTAGGCTAATATTCTGAACTTAAAAGTTTAAAGTTAAGTGCTAAATCAAATCTCTTGACCTTTTATCTGTGGAAGGTCCACAAAAAGAGCTATTATCAAAATGTCACAGCTGCTTTTTTCTATAATGTGAAAAAGCACAGTGACTGTCAAGTTCATTTTAGGTCAACAACAAGAAAATCTTACCTAGACTTAGCACCAGACTATATCGCTGAGAATCAATCAATCAATCAATCAATCAATCAATCACTTTAAAGAGGTCAGTCACATTATCTTACATATCAGAATAGTTAGTAATGCCATGTGGTGTTGTATTGCAGTGAATCAATCAATTTATAGATGTATGTATCATTATCTTACATATCAGAATCACTATCCAGTAGCTTCATAAGCCGAAAAACACTAGACTGTCTTTAGAGAGCATGCATCCCGGACCGAATATTGCTATAGACTAGATGCATAATTTGCTGCTGTGATGAAGTGAAAGGAGTTGTGAGCTTGACTGCCTCTCAACTGCTACTGGAACGTGTGTCTGAAAATGGCTCACTTAGCTGGTGAAAGAAGGGTATTATTAGCCAGAGAAAATCTAAGGGGGAAAGATGGAGCATTGTTGTACTCCCTCCGGAGTGTTGCCATAAAAGTGCGCTCTAATTGCCGAAGTAGATTTTTCTTGCATTTTCCCGCTGAGCTCTGTCGACAACGAAGGAGTTCAGAGCTGTGAGGAAAATGGAAAATGTGATTGGGGATGGGGAGAATTACAGTGGAGGTTTGCGTGAATATTTTATCGCATCCTCCGAGAGTTGAGGATGCTGAGATGCGGTCAATTTTAATGGACATAGTTAACTTTAGAGGTTTCTTCAAAATTTGACAGCGTTTCATTATCACTCGGGATAGGTCAGGATGGTTGACTAGGCTCCCAACAAATAATTAGTGAAGTCGACTATTTTTATCTTTAAGCTTTTATCTTTTTTAGCATGGTGCTTTAAAGAGGTTGAGTGCAGATGCAGTGTCTTGGAGTAGGTTTTAACGTGTTGACAGCAAACTGTTACAACGTTAGCACACAATCTGTTTCTGACAAGCTGCATCTCTATACTGGTCCTTTTTAAAATAATAAAGAATACAAAATAAATAAAATAAAACCACTATAGCCATCAAAACACAACTTCACCACATTTAACAATACATTTTAAGACGGTTACTGTTAGAGTCCAAATGTTTGTTGTGAGCAATGTTCCTGCTTTTATGCATAATTCATTGGTTTGTGAGGACTATGAAAGCTTTGAGCAGTAAAAATTGATATGGAGCATACTTATTTTTTGAATATTAAAATCCCTGTGTTGCATTCTGTTCTTGATATGGGTAATATTTATTTTTTGTATATTTAAATTCATGTTTTTTTTTATGTTGTTTCTTGTTGTATACTGGTTGTGTCAAAGCAGCTTTATAGTGTTAAACAGGAAAATATATTGTCAATAATGCAAGAAGACAATAACTTTTTTCCAGCTAAAGTCATTTTTTTCCAGTTTTATGGAAAGAGTTTTCCATTTTTATGGAAAGAGTAAATATATACATAATATATGTATTTTTATTTATTTTTTTTTTTTTTTAAATAGGTACCGGATAATGACACAGAGTTGGCAGCATCAACCAGAAGACAGACCAAACTTCTCAACTATTCTGGAGAGGATTGACTATTGTCTGCAGGTACTAAATCTTAAAACCTTGCTTGTTCATGCAACAGCAGGTTTGCTAGGAGCTGCATTTCCAAATTTCTGTATTGCAATATGCATTATGTATACGGTGCACAGGGAATTTGCCAGAATACAGAATACGAACGTGCCAGTGTTTCTCAGTTGGTGGGTCGCAACCCAAAAGTTTGTCATAAGACCGTTCTGAGTGGGTCGCGGAGTGTATCGTAAAAACAACAACAACAACAACAACAACAACAACAACAACAGCAACAAAAAAAATTGTCATAAGACCGTTCTGAGTGGGTCGCACAGTACTTAATGACAGTATGGTTATTCTATGGTTGATATGAAACAAAATAACATGTTCTAAATGTTACTTAATGACAGTATTATTATTCTATGGTTGATTTCATAACCTTTTGAATTTAATGTTAATATTTTGTATTCACCATGGTAACTGTTGTTTCCATGACCCAAAAAATGTCATGTTATTTTCACTTTGTGTTATTTTGTATTCATTTAAATGACTGTGGTTGCTCATAACAATTTAACTGTATTAACAAAAACTAGTTTGGGACTGCTATCTTACAGTCTTGCCTTATAGGCTGTTTATCAGTATTAGTCATGTTCTTAAGTCTTAACTGTCAACAATTTTTGTGAAAGAAATTTGCTTGAATATTTATTTATGGATGTATATCCTAAAAAAAAGTGGGTCACGGCTTGATGACCGTGGTAAAATATGAGTCTTATGCCCAAACCAGTTGAGAACCACTGCTCTATGGCACAATTTAATCTTCTTAATTCTATGTTTAATTGGGGTTATTGGAGTTGAATTTAATTTAATTTGTGTAAAATATAATATTTCAAATAAGTTATGTTACTTATCTTTTCAATGTATTTACATTTTTATTTAATTTATTATTATGGTAGGATTTATAAGTGTTATTTTATTTTGTTTTCATTTATTAAATCATTAAAATCTTAATCTTCCTCACCAACAATGTTTAAACTGGGAAGTTCGACTGCACAGATAAATAACAGACTTTTCAATTCCCCTAGGATCCAGATGTGGTGAATGTGCCTTTGCCTGTTGAGTACGGCCCCATCCCTGAGGAAGAGGAGAGGGTACCCATGCGTCCCGAAGACCCTTCGGCCCCCTCCTTGCTTGTAACCCCTCAGGGCACCGAGGATGCTTCATCTGCCGCCCACTCCGATCAGCCTAAGAGAGATGGGGAGGCTGTTCTCATGGACAGCAAACTTCCACCCGATCCCCTATCTCAGCCTCATCCCCATCACCACCACCAACCCCCGGTAGTCACTGCCCCCATACCAGCTGCCAAACCTTCCTCTGCAACTCCCCTGACCACCCAGGATGGAGGGCATGTGAATTTGGGCTTCATGCAGGCCCACCCTTTAGAGAAGGAGAGCCATAACGGAAAGCCCACCAACCTGTGGAACCCCACCTATGGCTCGTGGTTTCTACAGCAGCAACAGAAGAGACAGCAGGCCCAGGCACAAAGACAGGCAAGTAGTCCACGGATCCCAGGTGAAGGGCAGGAACAAGCAGGCCGGACTGTGACAGTAGCTGAAGCTCTGGGCCTGCAGCAACAGCACAAACAGCAGCAGTACCAACAGCAGCTCCAGCGCCAGCAGCAACAAGGCCTGTGTCGACCACTTTTGCCCCCTCCTGCCCCAACTCCTTTACTCCTGGATTCGGCCACCCTAGCACCAGTTCCGCTCTATAGACTACGGCGCTTCCCATGTGGGAACATCGGGTATGGCTACCAGGAGCAGGGCCTGCCCATGGAGCCCATGCCGGGGCCCCAGCCTCCCCCACCTCATCCTGGCCAGCAAAGGCCCATCTCTTTGGCTCGGGCCAGTGGCCCTGAGGACAGCCGCCCGCTTTTGGTCACCATGGGTATAGTGCAGGACTCCAGACTCCCGAAAATGGAAGGACACAATGCCACTGTTCTGTAACTGTGCACGTTCTCTATCAGTGCCCACTTTGCAAACACTGTGCTGTCCATCTATGTCCACATTTGCTAAGCCCCTTTGTGCTTTATCGTTGTACTTTTCAGCCATGAGACTGGGAGTAGAAAGACTCTGCGCTGGAAACTCAGAGAAACTTTCTCTGAACGTCAGTCACTGAAACAGAACGATTGTCATTTGCATAAAGTAACAAGACTGTTGCGTTTCCGAAAGCCACAATTGAGAAACAAAAATAAACTGATTAAGCCCTTACAAGGACTAATTCTGTGAAAAGACTATATTATATCAGTGATATTTTTCCATAATGGGGGAGAAAAAAAATTAATAAAATGGGTTTGTTGATGTTTGCTTGCCTGCTTGTTTATTTATTAATTTGTTAATTTATTATTTGGAGGTCATGTAAATTATTAATGGGTGTGCTTCAGAAAGCAAACTGCCCCCATTTATTATGTATCATATTTGCTAATCTTTGGACTTGGTTGGCTTTTAAACGCAGCAGTTTTCATCTATCATCAAATATAAAGAAGAACAGAAAACTCTAATGCTTAGTGTGTGTGAAACTGATGAGTGTTGGTGGCTTTTGGTGATGAGATAACCTGTTGCTATGGTGTTGGAATTGAAACATGTAGCAAACTGGTAAGAGATGAGTGAGTGAAGTCTCTTTCACAGGACTCAAGTTAGCACCTTGCAATTTAAACAGTGAAAATAGCATTGAAACAATATTTATTCATTTAAGCCCTGTCAGTTGCTTTGATACATTGAGAAAAAAAAATGGTTAAAGGTCAAGCTTTTTTTTCTGAATGCCACAACTTTCTTGTTGAGAAGACTATCCTTGTTGAGAGTTTAAGCTAGCATGAATTTGAGGTTTGATGCTAGTCTGGATCAGCAAAGCCAGCATAGCCAAGAGGTTTACCAGCACATCTCAGCTGGTGAAGGTTATCAACCAGCATGGTCTTTCTAGTAAAGCTGGTTAGCTAATGAAATTTAGTTGGTTAAGTCAGTTATGAAGTTTGGCTGGGGTCTCAGCCTAACAAAACATCAAATGATGTTCTTTTTAGCATGGAACAGCCTTTGGCCTTGTGCTGTACTTGATGTATCTAGTACGCTTAAACCACCCACATAATGATACATCTTGCAAATTGTTCGGTAACCATAAACTGCATTTTGAAATGACAGCAGAAAATGGTTTTAAAATAGTTTTAACTCTGAGCATCAGAAAATGCAATGCATTAGGGAATGTTGACGAGTCATGTGAAAGGGCTTTATGCTGTATGAAACCTGAGCATTGGCTGTGTAAGACTAAATTTCAGCATTTTACTTTAAGAAATAATATCCAATATTCCATTGGTTTTCTGTTTGGCAGAGAGAGAGAAAAAAAAAAGTGTACATAAGAGCCTTACACCTGCGCAGAATATCATTAACTGTCCTTCATGCTCTCTTGATTCCTGTTTCTTTGAGAAAAAGGACTTATTTCAAGCATACCAATGAGGAAAATTAATTTTTCACATATAATTTGTCACTTTAATGTCTAAACATTCATCGTTATAGTCATATTACTTAATGTTTAGTTCTATCAAGCTGCTATTTCAAAAGCAAACATTGGATGGTCTTTTTTATACTATCAGAAAGAACTGATGTAGTGTCTTTGATAGTGAGGGTTTTACAAAGGAATATCTTGTGGCAACTTTTTACACTTTTTTTTTTTTTTTTTTTTTAATAGTGGTCCCATTGTGAAAAAAAAGTTTATCTTTATTTTTATTATTTTATTTTAATTAATAATTTTATCTTTATTGTTAACCTTCATAAAAAGTTTTATATTAATATCATCGCAGAATATTAACTGAAATACGATTAAAACATTTGACTCATTTATATCTCTCTTGACTTTATGATATCATGATTTACAATGTCATAGACGCTTTGTTAGCACTGATGCTGCTCTGCTTACCATAAATGGTATATTTAAATGTAAAATGCTACATTTTTTAAAAGAGATAAATATTTGTTGACTTTTTATTATTATTATTATTATTATTATTATTATTATTATTATTATTATTATTATTATTATTATTACTTGTTCAGTTCACAGATGAGGTTTGGAAAATGTCTGATATGTTTTATGGAAGGTTCATAAATCTGAGTGGTATTGCATGAAGATAAAAAAAGGGATTTTTATTGCTATTATAATTTATTATCTTTCTTTTCTTTATCTTTTTTTTTACATTTTGCTTAACACAATGACAAAGTGACCACACTTGTAAAAATGTTGTAAAACCTTATTGTATCATGTATCTGTTAATCTCTGTAATTTGACATTCAATGATGAGATCTGAGAAATTAATAAAATACTATTTAATAAGTTTGGCTTTGCTCTCAAACACAAAATGTGTATTAAAAATAACCAAAAGTATCACATATCACAGACCATAATGTTGACAAGCTGAAACATTTAACTATCATGACTTTTGAGTGAAAGTAATAATTAACTAGGCTACTTAAAGGGCTACCCCCCCCCAATATATATATATATATAGTCATATATATATTCTATACTATATATATATATATATATAACGGGATATGTTTATAACTTGTATATATGTATATATATATATATATATATATATATATATATATATATATATATATATATGCAAAGTTATAAACAAATCCCGTTTTTGCTTTGGTATATGGAGTGTAGATTGATGTGATGCAGTTTTTTTTTTGTTATGTTGAGTTTAGAATTGATTAATGTGTATATATATATAAATAAGGCAAATTAAATTTATATAAATTTATTTATGTATATATCAGGGATTTCCAACTCTGCTCCAACACAAGCGTGTAATTATCAAGTAACTGAGAACCTTGATTTGCTGCTTCAGGTGTGTTTGATTGAGGTTGGAGCGGAAATCTGCAAGACGGTAGGTCTCCAGGAGCAGACAAATTAGAAAGTCATATACTGATAATGCACACTAATGCCAGTTTCTGGAAAGAGATTTGGTGATGTAATGCTGACATTTTGCACAGTCAATGCCTTGAAAGTTTCAGAAGTTGGTGCAGAAGGTTCTGACTATCTGAAACATGCAGATGGAAGAGCCTTGGACACGTTTGCTTTTGTTGAATTGATGCTTAATGTCATGGCTTGTTACTTTTTGCAAACTCCCCAAACTTTTCTTTCAGATTTCTCAGAACTCTCAGAAAGAACCTCTTAATCTACCTATGTTTTAATCTCTTTCCATGCTGACTCAGTTGGTAGCACTACTACCTCATACCATAAAGGTCCTTAGTTTGAGTCCCTGCTAAGCTTGGAGGCCTTAATGTGGGGAATTTGCATGTTTTACTCATGCTGGTGTGGGTTTCTTATGGGTTCTCTGGTTTTCCCCAGAATCCAAAGACATACAGCAGAGGTGAAACACAATGTCGTCCTTAAAACCCACTCTGGCAGGGGTCTACAACCCTGCTCCTGGAGAGCTACGGTCCTGCAGACTTCTGTTCCAACCTACTCCAACACACCTGCCTGTAATTATCACTTGAACCTGAACACTTTAATTAGCTGTTCCAGGTGTGTTTGATTGGGGTTGGAGCTGAAATCTGCAGGGTGGCAGCTCTCCAGGAGCAGGGATGGAGACCCCTGTACTATGGAGTGTAACTTGCATACTATGTTTAAAATATGAACAGTGTCTTAAGGGTTTTACTAATGCATTATCCATTTTCCAGGGTGAGCTTAGTCTGAAGCTCTTTTGCCTCACAGCAAGAAGGTCCCCAATTTGAGTGTGAGCATGTATGTGCATTAACCCTGTGATGAAATGGCCATGTCCCGGGTCTTTCTCTGACTTCACTGGGATAGCAACTAGCATCCCTAAAAACCCTACATAGGACAAGTGGTTTGAAGAATGGATGGAAGGATTGTTCACTTTCCAAATCACATCCAAATTACCGTTATTGCGCTGAACACTTGGGCCAGATTTACTAACAGCTTGTGCCAGCATAAACCCTCTTTTGCCATTAATTAAAAAAAAATTCTAAAGTCATGCAGTTAAAATTCAGAGCTGAAAATGCATGGACAGGGTTATTTTGCAAGTAAGCTTATTGCATATGCATTTGTAGGAGTTTGCATTTCAGAAACAAAATTTATAGGAGGAGAGTATTTAAATAAATCATGTAACCTGATAGCTGCTAATTTGTGTTGCTCTTGGTAGATTGCATGGGCAATTATGTAAATGAATTGGCTGCGCCTGTGTTCTTTAATTTGTGCATTGTCAGTAGATCACTCACAGAACTTTCCACTCCCACTGGTGCTTTTATGATCTTGCGGTCTCATGCTAATTTGCCCTGTTTAGTAAATCTGGTCCTAAGAGTCCAAACAATTTTGAACTTTAACCCGTGTATCCATGAATTTCTTACAGGAATGTTCAGTTCTGCTTTGAGGGCCACTGTGATACAGAGCTTACTGTAGCTCCGATTCTAATTAAACACATCATGTCTTCATAATTACTAGAAACTTTCAAGCAAGTGTGCTGGGGATTTTGGAACTAAACTCTGCAGGACATTGGCCCTTAGGGGCAAGACAGTCCTACCCCCTGCCTTAACAGGCAAGTTTGTATTCATTGTGAAAGGATATGGAAATGATGTGCTCCATATTGCGTAATGCAGGGGTTTCCAAACTCAGAAATTAATACTTATCTCCCCGTTCTCACTTAGAGGTGGTGTCATCTGAAGGCAAGACTTGATTATGTTGTCCATAAAAAAAAAAAAAAAAAAAAAAAAAATTGTAATAATAATAAATACCTGATTCCATTTAAGTTTTTCATACCATTGCCTTCTGCCTTCTGTCCACTAGAGGAGAAAATTAGAGGACTGAGATGAGATGCAGCTGCTTTTACTTTATGGAAAACAATATGTTAAATCTATGTTTGATTGCTTTCTACATTTGTAGTTTCTAAACGTTTATCTAAAACCCAAAACCTAAACTGCCAAAGATTTATTGGTGACCTAAAGACCACTGAAGAGTTTTAGCATTTAATGATATTTTATATATTGATTAAAATGTCACCATGTCAAAATGGCCTTTTTTTGGATGACAATGTGATTCAGAGCTCAGGCTATCTGCATTTTTTTGAAAGACTAAACATGGTCCACATATTTTGTGGAGCAGTGACAATTTAGCTTTGTGGATAATTCCATCCATTGTGCATAAACTACAGAATACATTGAGCACTGAATCCATGGAGTACTTTAAATGTGGACTAGGAAAAGTATATAGTGTTTGATGATTATATGCATAAAATCTAATTTGATTTTGTACTTGAGACTGGTGTGGCCTTTATTAGAATCAGAAATATTGTATTTGGTCTACTAGTTCCAAGCACATGACATAGACCAAGCAAAATCATATTTAGAAATGGGGAAACTGGGAATTCTAAAGGACAACTGAGTTGCAGAGTTCAAGGGACATGGTGGTAAAGTCTGTTGTTAATGCTAATTAATTATTTTTTCAGTTTCCAGAGTTGTATTTCAATAGTATAGCATGTACAAAAGAAAACAAATCTAATGTTTATCACTCACCTTTCACGGTCTGCTAAATAAATAGATTAATGTTGGAAAATTAGCAATAGAAATTACAATGACATAAAAAATGTAAAATATAAAATTCTATATTTTTTTTTACTTGAATATGTGACCTGTCATTGCAACAACTTGCTTGTCAATTGTAATGCATGCCCAACTCGGAAAAGCTTCATAAGTGCACTTGAAACCAGCAATAGATACAGACATCAGTGTAATGAACCGCTTTCACATTCCTGGGGTTCTCAGAAGTAGAATTAATCATAGATGTGTAAATGTTATAGTGGTGAACAGGAGACTTAAACCAAAGGTGTTATTATTATTATTATTATTATTATTATTATTATTATTATTATTATTTATTTATTTATTTTTTTATTTATTTTATTTTTATTGTTATTTTTATTGTTATTATTATAAAACATCCACATTAGTGTTTTCATGACTTTTCAAAAGAGATATGTCAAGAAAGAAATAACCCTTTTACCCTTTATGTCAATGTATTACTCATTTATCTGAATGAGAATATAATGCTAGATTTATGATATTAATAACTGTGGAAATGCATTATAGTCTATGAAAAAACTATTTATTCAACTCACTATTTTCTTGAAAACACACTTCAGAATCACAGTGGCCATGTTTTGAATTTTCCTTTTTAATAAATGTGTTTAGATACTACAGATGCATCTCAATAAATTAGAATGCTGTGGAAAAATTCATTTATTTCAGTAATTCAACTCAAATTGTGAAACTTGTGTATTAAATAAATTCCGTGCACACAGACTGGAGTAGTTTGAGTCTTTGGTTCTTTTAATTGTGATGATTTTGGCTCACATTTAACACAAATTCACTATCTCAACAAAAATTAGAATACTTCATAAGACAAAAAAAAAAAAGTGAATTGTTGGCCTTCTGGAAAGTATGTTCATTTACTGTACATGTACTCAATACTTGGTAGGGGCTCCTTTTGCTTTAATTACAGCCTCAATTCGGCGTGGCATGGAGGTGATCAGTTTGTGGCACTGCTGAGGTGGTATGTAAGCCCAGGTTTCTTTTACAGTGGCCTTCAGCTCATCTGCATTGTTTGGTCTCTTGTTTCTCATTATCCTCTTGACAATATCCCATAGATTTTCTATGGGGTTAAGGTCTGGTGAGTTTGCTGGCCAGTCAAGCACACCAACACCAACACCATGGTCATTTAAACCAACTTTTGGTGCTTTTGGCAGTGTGGGCAGGTGCCAAATCCTGCTGGAAAATGAAATCAGCATCTTCAAAATGCTGGTCAGCTGAAGGAAGCATGAAGTGCTCCAAAATTTCTTGGTAAATGGGTGCAGTGACTTTGGTTTTCAAAAAAACACAATGGACCAACACCAGCAGATGACATTGCACCCCGAATCATCATCACAGACTGTGGAAAACATAACACTGGACTTCAAGCAACTTGGGTTGTGAGCCTCTCCACCCTTCCTCCAGACTCTAGGCCCTTTGTTTCCAAATGAAATACAAAACTTGCTCTCATCTGAAAAGAGGACTTTGGACCACTGGGCAACAGTCCAGTTCTTCTTCTTCCTTAGCCCAGGTAAGACGCCTCTGACATTGTCTGTGGTTCAGGAGTGGCTTAACAAGAGGAATACTACAACTGTAGCCAAATTCCTTGACACGTCTGTGTGTGGTGGCTCTTGATGCCTTGACCTCAGCCTCATTCCATTCCTTGTGAAGTTTACTCAAATTGTTGAATAGATTTTGCTTGACAATCCTCATAAGGCCGTTGTGCATTGAATTTATTTAATACACAAGTTTCACAATTTGAGTTGAATTACTGAAATAAATGAACTTTTCCACGACATTCTAATTTATCGAGATGCACCTGTATATCATTCAAATCTTGAATTATATATATATATATAATATATATATATATATATATATATATACACTGTGTGTGTGTGTGTGTGTGTGTATATATATATATATATATATATATAGTGAGTGGAGTTTTTGTTGTATCATAAGATTTGCCTTTGATGAGAATGACCTGTTCAATCTGATACTGTAGAAATATCACAAATAAAGAAAATAGCACTCTTTGCAACACAGAGGTGAAGAAGGTCATCTTCTGCGCAGTATGTCAGACCTTCAAAGCTGATGGGCTTGAGCAGCAGGACATTGTGATCAAGTTTCCTCCTACCAGTCAAGGTCACAGAGGGCGCAGAACCACCACACTGAATAATTGAACATGATGAAAGGTCCGGTGAATCTTAATTTCTGCTTTGACATGCAGATGGCAGGATCAGAATCTGCCATCAACAGCAGAAACCCATTGATCCATTCTGTCTAATGTCTTGGGGATGTGTCTATCTCATAAATTAGGCCTATTAAAAACATTTGAGCCAGCGTAAATATCATGGCATACCTAAGCTTTCATGCTGACCATGTGGGTTCTTTCATGGCCACGGTCCACCCATTTTCGAATGGATACTAATTCAGCATGTCACAAATCGTCTCAAGCTGTTTCCATAAATATGAGTCCAGCACACTGAGCATTCGCTTGAATTTACAACATCGAGTAAACATGGAGCAGATGGCTGCCCGTAGTCACAATGTGATATTCCCTTAGAAATTCTGAATATTTTCCCAACCAGCCACCATAAACAGATATTTTGTCAAAAGCCTAGTTTTTATTTCAGCAGCATCATGGTGTGTAGCACTGCCGATCATGAAACCTCATTGGTTTTCTGATAGGTTGTGATTGTGATTTCATGCAGATTCAGTGTGAACAGCTTAAGAATTTATGTACACAAATTTAAACTAGTTGTTGCAAAATGATTTTCAAAAATAATACCTTGTGTTGATTATGTAAGCATGTAAAAAGGATATATTGAACATGCTGACTCATGAGTTCACTATGTTGTCAACAAACTGCATGTACAGGTTGGTAAATTATCTAAACTCGAAACCAAATGCTTCAAGCTTTGGGGTTGGTTTCATCATTCAATAAATTAATTCAATTACTAAATAAATACATGCAGATGAACATGCTCAATTCTGAGATGGCAAAAATGCACAGCATCAGATAAAAAAAAAAAAAAAAAAAAAAAAACTCTGAAATAACTTTGTCAATCAAATGGCTCTGAAACTGATTCATTCATGTCAACTGTTACATACTTTTTGTATGCTTTACAAAACATTTCCAACATGCATCAGAATAGTTAATGTGATTGGGAAAATCGCAACTGTGTAAATGTACATTATAAATAGTATGCTTGAATGTGTGTATTATAAAATAAATCCTGATGTAGGATGGGTGAAGGTGAGGCAGAAAAAAAAGAACAAATAAAATATTAGAACTCTTTTATTGGAATTGGTTGACAAATTTGGATTACATTTCATATTTCAAATTTGTTTCTACTAAAATACTACATTTAAATTCACCCTGATGTATTTCTCTTAAGGATTTTCTGATACCCAATAAATGTCACAACATAATAATTTCCTCATTAGTGCAAAATGATATGATCATTGAGGAATCATTCATCTATAATTCCTGCATTTACACTGACTGTAAACATCCTAGACATTGTTGAATTAAGAATTTAAAAAGGAATTTTAAAATGAATGCAATGGAGAACAAGCAAATCAATAAGTTAAACCTCAATTAAACACAAAAAATGTGAAAATAAAATAATATTAATTATATTATTATTATTATATTAATAGTATTTTATAGTCTCTTCTCATTAGGATTTTTTTTTTTTATCTAATATAAATATAGAAAATGCTGACTTTGCCTCTATGTTCTCCAAAGTATGAAAAATACTAACTGGTTCATTATAATGGAGTCACATATCAACAAATATGCTTCTGATATGGGTTTAAACCGAATATTAACTGTAGATCTTCAGATGCTGATTTAGCCTTCATTGTTTAGTTTGTGTATCGTCTTTGAATGACTTCATAAAACTGACTTCTATCAGGGATCTTTCAGTCAAGAGTAAATCTTTATTACAAGGGAAACAAGAACCTGATTAGGTCTGTCAGCAGCAACAACTGCTATATCATCTGTGGAACAATCAAGTACAATCAAGTTTTGATTCTCTGAGCTGATTAGATCTTGCATTATGATAGTATTAAAGTGCTTATTATTTACTCGCAACCACTCTCACATCAAAATAAAAGATTACAAGAATGTAATCTTGTAATGTCTGAATGTAAGTGGCATGTTCTTAAGGGACTCACACCTGCTGACAAGAGTAGACAAACTGTAAGCGATTCTTCATTCTAGTGAGATAACTTCTGAGGGGATTTGAGGAGCTGATATAATCACAGTTATTAAAGTTATTAAATTGTCTGAACTTCTTCAATCCAGTCATTGTCTTCACCCACATTTATTAAAGTGCTCAGAGACTGCTACTGTTTACTTCATCAGAAGCATCTGAATTCAAAGCTCCAGCTAAAATTATAACCTCAGAAGAATAATTACAATGGAATATTCATTCCCACACAATATTCAGTTAGTTTAAGAAAATGTAGTAAACCGTTTAATAGCTGTGAACATATGAGCCTTAGTGCAGTTAGAAAGAAATTGTCTCCACAGGTTGGCTGAAATATCAGAAAAAAACCCATGGTAACAAAATGAACCGAAAGCTAGATGGCTGGAGAGATGGGAAGCCCATGTTTCGGCATGAGTCAGTCTCAGCTGATTTCATCCACCAGCTTGGCTCCGTTGATACCGCGGTACGTGACCCTGCTGGGTCGCACCAGAACCCCATGGCCAGGACGACAGCTGAAGTAGCGTCGGCTGCCAACAGAACCAGCGTTTTTTTCTTTTGGGATTCGCAGCTCGAGGCCTAGCCAGAGGCCAGGGGCAAAGTCAGCTGTGCCAATGTAGTGGATGGTGCCCATCTCATTGGCACTAATTAGCAAGACCTGCATGCCCAGGTGGAGTTTGACAGTGCCATCTGAGCCAGAGGAACTGGTGGTGCCACCCACTTGGTTAGGCCCTGGGCCAGCACTGCTGTTTGCCCTTGATGTACCCCAGCCAGCGCTGACTTTGCTCCAGCGTCGCCGCAAATTACTGGAACGGTTCCTGAGAGGCGACAACACAAGACTAAGAGAATTTGTGAATGGGATAAAAGGAACTGATTAATACTACTAATGCGCCAAAATTCTAGCAACTGAAAATATTAGTATTATTATATTATATTATATTTAATATTAGTGCTTCTCTGTTGCTGTGTTTAGACTGTGTCTGTGGATAAGTAAACTAGTTGGCTGTGTGGACCAGCTAAGACTGGGCTGGCAATATCGATTTCTAGTTTTTAATCAATTTTTATTTTGATAAACCAAGATTTTTTAAGCTAAGCTGATTTCAGCTGATACGTACTTATAGCGCAACTACCATCCAAAAATCGCAATAAGCTTTGTGCTTTGTTACTTTTCAAACAGTCTGAGCGATTAAATTCTGTTCATTTTATAATGAAATTCAAATGAAAGTGGTTTTGGCACTCTTTAATATGAAATGACAGGTCGTTCAAGTTCAAGAGGCAGCATGTAGCATACAAAAACTGACCACAGCTTTTCTGTACTTCTAGTTACAGTTTTTATTACTGTCATTGTTTAAAAGTTTATATTTCAATAATGAATTGGAGTTAAAACAATGGAAACTTGTTTCCACCACTAAATAAAAAAAAAAAAAAAAAAAAAAATTCTCATAATTGTGATTTATAAAGTCAGAATTGCCTGATATGTAGTTGCAATTCTGAGAAATAAAGTCAGAACTGCGAGATCTAAACTTGCAATTCTGACTTTTTTTCTTAATTGTGAGTTATAAAGTCAGACTTGTGAAACAAAAATGCGCAATTGTTAGAAAATAGCTTTTTTTTTTTTTCCCTCCCTGAATTGGACTTCATAACTTGTATTTGCAAGTTTATATCTGACAATTCTGAGAAAAGTCATTGCATCAGTAAAAAAAAAAAAAGTCAGAAATATGACATAAAAGGTCGCAATTGCAATTGGCGTAAATGGCCTTCCATTAAAAAAAAAAAAAAAAAAAAAAAAACTATCACTAAAAATGTTTATATAAATGCTAACTTATGTGCAATTTAAATTTTTATATACATTTTTTTTTAATCTGTAATGATTACTAAAATTAGTGTGTTGATTATTAAATTTATTTGATAAGTGATTATTAAATAAACTTTATTTTAAGTTTTGGTTTTGGCTAAATGAAAACTTTAATTTCGGTTTCAGATTTTAAGTAAAAATTAATTTTGGTGCATCACTAATTAATGCTAATTAATGTATACATCTCTGCTTATTATATATTTAATCTTTTTAAGTCGTAGTAGTAGTATATTAGTTAGTATATCAGTTCAAATAAGTGTTTTAGTTCGGTTTTATATGGAGAGATTTAGCAGAGAATAGACCAGAAAGTGCCTGTTTCGAAATTATTGAGATTTAGGCTTCTTTAGATTTTGGTCTAATAAGACCTGGCTATCCTGCAGCTGGTGTTGCCAATTATCGCAAAAAATCAATCATGAAAATGAGGTCAGAAAATGATGACATAATAAACATTATTCCCACCTGCTTGCTTGACTTTTGCGGCTTTGTTCTCTCTGCGTGGCGATTGCTGAGGAAGTGCTGAGAGTGCGTCGAATTCCTTTTGACCAAAACACAAACATCCACTGAAAAGTGACCAAATATCTAAACATCCACAGTTTTATTTGAAAAAGGAATGTCTAAACTGTCTTCAGTCTTAAAAGATTTGACAGAGGAGAGGGAATCAGACAGCAGACAACGGAATGGCTCACCTGTGAAGGAACAGTTCATCCGAGACGAGGACAGCTCTGATAGACAGTCCACTGAGCCATGAATCCTGCTAGTTAAAACAAAGTGAATGTTCAGTATTACTTCTTCCACTGCACTTTTACAACTGATGCTCTGCCAGAAAACTGTCAAAACGCATTATTTTACCCTTGCGTATACTCTGTTAACTGTCAAACAACAAATTTATCACTTCAAAACAGTGACAGTCACATGGGTTTATTTTGACAAATGCTTGTCAAAATTGTCATAAACAATTTGACATGTAAATATGTACGGAGGAACAAAACCACAAACATTTACACGTTAGGACAGAAAAAAAGAAATAAAAAATACTGATTGATACTCCAGTGGACTGGTAAAATCTTTGAAATGAACATCTTTGAAGTCAACATGAAATGGCACTCGAAACCCATTTTACTTCCATAATGCGATGCATTTCAGACTGAAATAGTCTATTAGGAGGTGATTGGATAGTGAATTGTGGCCGTTCCGTACCAGAACAGTGCCAGACTTAAATAGAATTTTGCAGTAATTGTTGAAGACTAGTCCTGCCAGCATCACACATTGACTTGACTGGCGGCACCCATTGAGGAGGCTTTTTTTTTTTTAAGAGGATGTGGTCTAC
Source organism: Cyprinus carpio (assembly GCF_018340385.1). Classification (NCBI taxonomy): domain Eukaryota; kingdom Metazoa; phylum Chordata; class Actinopteri; order Cypriniformes; family Cyprinidae; genus Cyprinus; species Cyprinus carpio. The sequence goes on from NC_056588.1 coordinate 22,069,364, forward strand.
TTCAGCATGGTACTCTGGTATGTTCACAATTTAAAGTATGACCATTTGAAATTAACTATTTACAATTACATAGTAAATTACTATAAACAAAGTGTTTATAGGGGCTTGAAAGCATCTCAGCATATCTTAATAGTTATGCTTCTTTTTAAATGTACCATTATTTGCTATTACTCCTGTAACCTTTAACTAACATTAAGAGAGACACAACATTAGAAATGCTGCACTGACCACAAAATTAGCCTAAAACTACAATAACATTACAATAACTGTTAACAATATATTCTCCGCTCCACAGCCAAGATGACGTGAGCCAAAAAGGAAATTTTTACTTTGTTATTTAAGTTTTAATAAGCCTTCTAATTCTAAGAGAATAGGTCTACATCACAACTATAACAGTAACTACACAGAAGAACGATATAATTGGAATTAGCCAATTACACTATTGTGTGTTGATGTGGATGCTAATACAGTTATTGTAAAATTAAGAGTTAGCATTCTTGGCGTGAATGGGCCTTAAATTTCTCTCATAATTTACTCCACCTCATGACTTTCTTTCTTCAGATGAACTCAACTTTGAGCTCCCAAACTTCTTGCATTACATGGACTCAAAGAGATGGATTCTTTTTTTTTTTTTTTCTTTTTTTTTTTAATGGTTTGTGTTCGACAGAATAAAGTCATCTTGTACGGCATTAGGGTAAGTAAATGATGAGAGAATGTTCATTTTCGGCTGGTAAATTCCTGTAAGACCAGGAACATGCATTAAGAAAGTAAATAGCATTCATTCTGATTTGAGATTGACTTAAAATGCCTCTGACAAAACGAAAAAAAAAGTGTGTTAAAGGCAGCGGTTGAAATCTCTCTTGGTTCAGCTGTGGTTGCCCCAAGGGTTAATTAAGAAGGCAGAACGAAAGAAAGCTTCTAGAACAATGTGCTTATCAGTCAGTCAGCCGCTTTACAGAAATACAACGAGAAAGAAAGAGAGGAGTATGGCTTAGGTAAATGGTTCTGAATTAAGAATATCTGATTCATGACAGATGGAGAAGATACAAACATTGATCATTTGTGGAATTACCATCAGGGGAATAAAGCCATAAAAGGTACAGAGGGACAAATGGAGGACAGACCGATGGTGATGGGAAGGATTAGAGCCATAATGGAATACTGACTGTAGAAAAATAAATTGAGTAAAAGAAAAAGAGGCTTGATTTTAATCAAAAGGAAGTAAAAGGGAAGTAATTCCTTTCCTAATATCTTCCTGTCAAAAAAAAGAAGAAAAGGTCAAACTATGTTTCATAAAGAAAATGTGACTTTCTTCTGCATGTAAGGGAATTTCTACGCAGTTGCTAAGGTACTCTGAGCAGTTTTTAGCATGATATGTGATTGCTAGGGTGTTTGTGGTTGTAGACGTGAAAAGAGGTCTAATTGCTTTTAAAAGTAACAATAGCAATAGTATGTGCGAACATGCCACCCAAAAGTTCAGTCATAAAGTTAAAAGTGTGTTTCTTGCAAAATAAATAAATAAATAAATAAATAAGAGGGCACATCATATTTATATAGTGCTGATACATTATTTAAAAAAAAAATGCTGATTATGCAAATAAAGTCCAGTAATTTTATCTGAGATCGCAGCTTGGGATCGAATTTAAAATGTCTTTTGAGGACAAGGGCAGGGCAGTTACTTTCAGTGGGGGCCGTTACGTCCCTCATGCAGAAATTGCTTGCAAATGTCGATGCACAATCTTAATAATTCTTCTGTACAGAAAGGTCGAAATGTCCGTCCAACAATCAAAGACACAGTCGGCTAGAAATAATCCTACTAAAAGTCAGCAAGACACCAAAAGTAAGACGGCACACTTGCCTCTGAACTCGTGAGGGTGGGGCGAAGACTCCGTGTTTAGGAGGACAGCTGAAGTATCGTACTCCTCCAACTGATCCGTCATTCTTTCCGCTCGGCTTGTCCAGCTCAATCCCCAACCAAAATCCTGTCAGGGACACGCACACATTGTACAAGCAGACACATTTTGAGAAATGTAGTGATTTTCTTGCCGACCTGAGATTGGGTAAATAATCTCCAATCTGTCATTTCTCAGTACAGCACGAGCCTAAAAAACGAATACCAAATCCTGCGATTTGAGTAAATCCAGTTATTCCTTCCAAAAAGCTTTGTAATGCTTTGTGATGCAAGTACAAACATACAGTTGCTTTTAAGTAAACAAAGCACAAAACACAGGGTGAGCATTACTCTATGAATGTACGAATAGCAGATGAAAATGGTACATTGAGAGGAAGATGGAAAAAAAAATAAAAAATATTATTAAGCTTCACAACATGTGCTACATGTGTTTCATTATAGAAGGGCAAAGGTGGTTACACTTAGAAGGGGACTGAAGTGCTTACAGTGTTATATGACTGAAATGTAATTGATTTGTGATGATGTAATTTGGTAATAATTTGGTAATAAGATATTGGTTTTCAATGTAAAGCGGGGCATTTCAAAGTCCTACACAGCATTCCCCATTTGACAACTTAAAAAAAAAAACCTTGTTGCACTGAAATATAGCTGGATTTTCATGGTATTGTGTACTGCACAATTGTAATTTTTTCATAAGTATGCATAGATATAAAAATAAATATATTATATTTGTTTATTTTAATTGTTGGATTTGAATCCCCTCAGAATTGACATTGCATATACTGAGATGAGCAATTTTAGGACTTTAAATGACTTAGAATTTTTGAAAAGTTGTATATTCAGAAAATGTGTATATAATATGATGTATATAATATCTGAATATTAATTAAAACATTAGATTATATGGTAATACTTTACAAAAATATTTCATTTGAACTTTTATAGCATTTAATAATCTTGGTTCATGTTAATTTCACCATATAATAATAATAATAATAATAATAATAATAATAATAATAATAATAATAATAATATATTAATCAAATTTTGTACCTGGTAAACATTACTTGCACAAACAATGAACAATTGTAATTGTATTCAATAACATTAACAAATATTAATAAATGCAAATATTAATAAGATACTTAATAGAATGCGAGAAAGCATGCAAAGCTTTTATCAAGGCATCTAAAAATATATTTTCTGATTTGTTGCTACGTTTTATTTAAACAACATGATACATGCTTGTATCATGTGTATAATATGTAAGGAATAATGTACATCCAGCCGGTTGTTATCGTAGAATCTCTCCAAATCTGTTGTTCAGCTTTTGATTTGTTGAAATTGCTTCACTGCCTGATGCATGAAAATGCTCTAAACACAAACCTCAGAGCTGAGTTCAACAGCACTCGATGCTCATTAATTAGACGACAGGAGCGAGCATTTAAGCTTTTTATGCCAACAGTTCAGCTACTCTAGTTTCCCAAACCATAAACCTGCAGCATTCAGGCACAATTATTTAATCACATTTTATTAAATAATGTATTTAACTTTGCGGATAAATTGTATAAGTATAAAAACACAAGCCACAACAGTAAATACAGTGATATGTCAGCTCATGTGTACAATGGCACAGTGGCTTATTCAATAAAAAAAAAAAACAAATCAATGATGAAAGTTGAAGTTTCCAAGAAATAATAAATAGTATATTGAGTTGTTTGCCTGGCTTCAAATATTAAAACCTGTGTGTCTCATTCCACAGTGGCCGTAAAAGTGATAACGCACCACTGAAGCACAACTGTACTTGAATTCTAGCTACTCTTTATCCACATTCATTCAAACATTTATTTATTTATTTCATGCCCCGATTTAATAATTTTTTTATTTTTTTTGACACCCCTCAAGTTTTCATCTGGATAATCTGACCCTAAAACAAAGCAGACAAAGAGACCTGGAACTAGGGTTACCAACCGTTCATATACTACGGAATTAGCCTATCATAAGCCCCTCCCCTGAACGCAGATGAGGCAATGACAGTTGAATATCAGTTTAAGAGCCATAGAGAAACATTGGAAGATCCAAATCTTTCATTGGTTTGATGGTGTTTATGCTACAAAAATGGTGTTCCTGGTGTACTTGTAACACTGATTCCAGGTATCCTGAGAGGATGTGCAATGGAATTTATTTTATTCCATTTCCTAAACACAAACAAAACGGCACAAAATGTCCCTAAGCATTCAACCCCAGTCCCAATGAAGATGAAAAAGTTCATTTTCTGGTTGTCATACTCTCACTAAATTATCATTTTAATCTGCTCAAGCAGAACGTTAATGTCATCTTGTGCATCAGCAAGGTATATCTGGCTAAAACTAGCTAAAGTTAAAGTTAGTGAAATGCTAACGTACAAACCGAAATAGCTAACTGTTCTATAGTCATGCACAGTGTAGGTCAAAAACACACAAACAAAGGTCTACATTTCAGTGCCTCTCCATATTAAACTGGTTATATGTAAATTAATTTAATCTCACCCTGCAGTACATGAATCCTGGATGTTGTTATCTGTGACTGCCATCATGATGAGCATAACATGAGGCTTCTCCCGCTTGCATTGTGATCTGTAAACCCTCACTTCCACATTAAACTTGTTACCCACCATATTTATTAACTTGTTACCCACCATATTAAGTCTTTTATATATTCCTCTATGGCATATTTAACTTTCACTTGAATGGTGGTCCTTCTTTGTCCAAAAACATCTTGAGACAAGGTTTTCACACTGACAGTTGTCATTGTAAGACAGCTAGCAACTCTGTTTGCTTGTTCGAGTTCACAACAGTAACTAAGGGGGGCGGGGCTTACCGATAGGTCAATTGTCCCGTATTTAAGGCCGGTTTCACACCGCAAGCATGGGCGGCACTTGCGCAGTGCCTAATTTTTCGGCATGCATGTTAACAAATGAGTGCATTCACACCGGGAGCAGGAGCTGCGAATGAGCATCAAGCAGGAGTGTCACATGAGCAACTTACTAAAATTTTAGCTGCACTGCTCACGCTCAGTTGAAGTGACAGCACACTACTGATGAACAAATTAAATATGATTTCACACAAAAGTGCTAAAAATGCACACAATAAGCAAGTCTAGTGTGTTTTAACAAGAACTGGAGTATGTCAGAAAAGAAAATGAAGAACCAAAAATATGTATAGAAGATTTACACATTTACACTTTTTAATTATTCTGTTTGGGTTAAAGTATGGTGTAATATAAAAAAATACATTGAAATCACCATGTTCTATATCAAAGTATGACTGAAATTACATTATCAGAGCTGTTCCTGTTACTTACTATCACATGCGAATCCCCGCGTTAACAAAACTTCACAATTCCATTTTCAGACCATATGAATGAAGAATGAGACTAAAGGAATGAAACCAAAGGTTTATATATATATATATATATATATATATATACTATATATATATATATATATATATACTTCATAAATGGATAATTGCCATTTGCTCTTATTATTATTATTATTATTATTATTATTATTATTATTATTATTATTATTATTATTTTACTTTTGCTAAATTGTGACATCAGAAATGATCATATGAATAAATGAAAAATAAAGATTTTCTATTTTTTCTCTTCACAATATGAGCTGTGGGCTGTATCACTAGCGCTGCGCGGGGTGTGGCCATGGACTGTCACAAACATTTAACATGGGTTAAAGGATCCTACTAAAACAGTGACACTGGAGGGCACACCTAATTAATAAAACAGGTGTCACCCAGCCCAAAGCTCGACAGATGTCTGCCAGAGAGGTGCCGTGTGCCAGCACCCAGGAGGAGGCAACACTCCGAGTGGAGTGGGCTCTCACCCCCAGGGGGATTGGCTCGCCTTGGGATTGGTAGGCCAAGGTGATGGCATCCACTATCCAGTGGGCCAACCTTTCCTTTCTGCTGATCTCCAAAGCAGGCAAGGAGCTGCTCAGAGCTTCTGAAGCTCTGGGTGCGGTCCACGTATATGCATAGCGCTCTTACGGGACACAGCAACACCAAGGCTGGATCTGCCTCCTCCGGGGGCAGCGCTTGCAGGTTCACCACCTGGTCTCAGAAGGGAGTGGTGGCAACCTTGGGCACGTATCCAGGTCGGGGTCTCAGGACAACGTGAGAGTAGGCTGGCCCAAACACAAGGAACACTTCACTTACCGAAAATGCTTGGAGGTCCCCGACCCTCTTGATGGAAGCGCGATCAGGAGCGCTGTCTTAAGAGACAGGAACTTCAGCTTGACTGAATCAAGCAGCTCAAAGGGGTCCCTCTGGAGTCCAGCCGCGTCTGACTCCAGAGGAAGAGATGGCGGGCGAGTTGAGACATGAAACATGAACGTAGACCGCCCTGTCGGTTGATGTATGTAACAGTCACGTGCTTGTCCAGCAGCAGTGGTCAGAACCGTTCGCAAGGCTAGATGCACTGCCAGCAACTCCAGACAGTTGATGTGCCAAAGCAGTCAAGGTTCTGTCCAGGACCCCAAAGCTGCCTGCCCGTTGCATGTAGTGCCACAGCCCGTATTGGAGGCATCTGTCATGACAAAGACATGCCGGGACACTTGTTCTAAGAAAAGCCCCTAGAAAAGCAAGGTCCGACCAGGGCCTGAATAGGCGGTGAAACATTGGTGTGATGGTGACATGATGTGTACCGCGGCGCCATGCCCATCTGGGACTCGGGAGTGTAACCAGTGCTGAAGTAGTCTCATATGAAGCAACCCGAGCGGCATGACTGTGGCTGCAGATGTCATATGCCCCAGGAGCCTCTGAAAATGTTTCAGTGGTACCAGTGTTCTGCCTGGTAACTCAGGCAGTTCAGCACCAGACTGGGCACGTTTGTTGGTGAGACTTGCCGTCATACTCACCGAGTCTAACTCCATACCGAGATACGAGATTCTCTGCACAGGGGAGAGCTTGCTTTTCTCTTGGTTGACCTGAAGCCCCAACTGACTGAGGTGCCGAAGCACGAAGTCCCTGTGATCGCACAACTCTTGTGACCGGGCCATAATGAGCCAGTCGTCAAGATAGTTGAGGATCCTGATGCCCACTTCCCATAGTGGGGCAAGGGTGCCCTCTGCAAGCTTCATGAAGACACGGGGGGACAGGGAGAGCTGAAAGGGAGGACCTTCTACTGCCATGCCCGACCCTCGAACGCAAACCGTAAGAACGCTCTGTGACGAGGAAGTATCGAGACATGAAAATACGCATCCCAGCAAAAACTCCCTGTGTCCCCGTAGGGACTGGCCAGAGATGTGTGGAGAGGTGTTGCGTCTCCGAACCGCGACCTCTTGGCCACTGGCGATAGGGGTCGTCATGGGTGAGAGTGAGGAAGCGGTGTGTCGCTCACTGTCAACCCACGAGCCTAGCAACCCAGAGGAAAGGGAAACTGCTCTTTCTTTGACAATGTGGTTACCACTGGCCATTGAGCCAACGGCAGAACAGAAATAAAAAGATTTCCCACCAAGCCCTCCTCCAGGGCAAGGAGTGTCGCTGTCTCCGCCACCTCCTGAAGAGCAGTCTCTCACATCTCCGGGTTGCCCGTGTCAGGGCCGCTTCATCGTCTTCTTGGAGGATTTAGTGTCCGGATGCGACACGGGGGGCGCCCCTCTCCTGCATTTTTCCTTTATGATTTTCCTTGAAACTAATTAGTAAAGTATCTGTCATTGCCATTAGCCATTGACAGGATCAGACTACAGATTATGGTGGGACATTGAAACAGCAATACCAAAAAGGTTACTCACTACAATATGGTGCAAACACACGTAACATTTAGGATGCTTTTGATATCAAGTTTTGATGGTTAGTTTTGTTCTTGACAGGGTACAAGATGACCCACAATCTAAAACATGAAATTCCCGAAATTGTTTTGCTCAAAAGAAATAATGGTAAATTAAATACTAGGAAATTAATATAAAATAGGAAATATACAAAGATAGTTTACTACAGAACACTACAGTTCAGTTCAAATAACAACAACAAAAACATTAAAATGGTCCAAGAACTGGTAACCTAAACAGGGTTTGTACAAATACTGCAAAATAAAATTCCAGGACATTCAAGGAATTGCAGTACTTTTTTGGTTTTCAAGGACTAAAATCAGATCTCACTTATTAATCAATATTGTTATTATCTTTCAAATTCTAATAAATAAACTAACAAAACAAAATGGTACAAATAAAGTGCAGCACATTCAAATAACGCAATGAAGGGGTTTAAAGGTGTCATATGATACAATTTCAATTTTCCCTCATTGGAGTGTTACAAGCTGTTTGTAAATAGATAAGATCCCTAAGGTTGCAAAGACTAAAGTCTCAAACCTAAAGAGATATTCTTTGTAAAAGTTAAGACTCGTCAACGTCCTCCTAAAACCCCTTGTTTAAACAAACCCCCACAAGTCTACGTCACTATGTGGGAAGACTTACATAACACCACTCAAATGTTCAAGCAAAGAAAAAAGGCATAACTTTATTGTTGCTGCTACCGCCGGTGCCATGTTGTGAAGATGTTATGTGTTTTCGTTATCGAAAATACTTGTTTGAACCTTCCAAATAGAGGACAAAACTAAAATCAGTACAAATAAGTTGAATTTATAACAATGTTCCATGAACAGTTTCAACCTAAATTTCTGATGTGTGCAGACAATTTTACGGAATTTTTCCCTGATCCTGGGAGTTACAAGCTGCTGTTCTGACTCACAGTCCTGTAAGATCCGTTTACATATGCAAAGAATTAAAGTCTCAAATTCAAAAGAGTGAGTTTTGAGCAATGTAGAGTAGTGCTTGTCCTCCTGTTATTTCTTGTTCACAAATGCAGACATGGTTTTATGTTTATGCACTGTGATGCAACGCAACGTGTATAAAACCAGTCAAAGGTTCAAGTGACGAGAAAAAAATGCGGGGCCTTTATTGTTGCTGGGAACTAGCCGGGCCGTTGCCATGTGATTGTGAATGATGCTGTGTGTTTCCACTCACCGTTGCGAAAGGGGAAAATACGGAGGAGATTTGGGAGCCTACAAAAGAGGAGCGACGACTGAAGGATGAGAGAGGACCAGCCTGAGCTTTATTTTTGGGTTATGGTTTTTGTTTGTGCGAACAGTTCGCCCCTGAGGGGCTGTCGCGCTGTTTGCAGTTTATTTTGTCATTAAAGTTTTATTTGAGTGATCCTTGGTTCCCGCCTGCCTGCTTCCCGTGATTATGGACAGTTATGTTGTTACACGTGCCGAAACCGAGAGGAAGGAGGGACGCGCTGAAGATCCAAACGCTGGGAGTGAATTTGCCATGGAGCAGGGCATAGCAGTAGTGCTTGTGGTTTGCTCTTCTCGCGGTGGGCTGGAGTGAGACGGGGACGTTTTATGTGCCGGCCACCCGCGATGTGGAGGTCAACGGAGTGTAAAAAGGCAGTGCGAGGGGATTGGGGTATGTGACGAGTGGGACGGGGCCGAGAGCCGTGGGAACGGAGCGAGGCCGGTGGAGTGATTGGGAAATGAGCGACACCTGCTCCACTCACCCGTCTCAAGTCCCACGGAGGAGATTGGGAGGATACAAAAGAGGAGCGACGACAGTGAAGGACGAGAGAGGACCAGTCCTGGGCTTTATTTTGTGGTTGGTTTTTGTTTGTGCGTGGCAGTCGCCCGTGAGGGGCTGTCACGCTGTTTTATCTTAATTTGGTTATTAAAGTTTTATTTGAGTGTCCGCCGGTTCCCCACTCCTTCTTCCCGTGATTATGGTGTTTATATATTGTTACACCATTATAGTAATTATGTCCCCACTGGATGCAAAAAATGTCTCGTTTATAATGGTTTTAATGTTTTTGTCTTGTCGCGCTGGTGTTCTGACCGGGACAAGGCATGACAGTATGTAAGGGGCTTAACATTTCTGTCACACGTTTTTGGCATTCGGCCAATCACAATGCACTGGATAGCTGGCAAATCAGAGCACACCTCGCTTTTCAGAAGGATGAGCTTTGTAAAAATTAATGCGTTTCAGAAAGGCGGGGCATAGAGGAGAAACAATAATGTACAATATGTGGAAAATAATGTGTTTTTTAAACCTTAAACCACATAAACACATTTCATTACACCAAATACACAAAATAATGTTCTTTTCAGCAACATCATATGACCCCTTTAACATCTGAAAGGATACTATGGCAAAGTTATCGCTTTCCTTATTCAAACATTTTTTTTTTTTTTTTTTTTCAAAAATATGTGACTGACCTGAATAATGAAATCTATGGCATACACTTGGAAAATTATGAACATCTGAAAGGACATACAATACATGGCAAAAGTGAGACAAAATGCTTTACTTGGTTCACTAGAACAAGACAATGTTTTAACCCCTTACTTTTTTTTTTTTTTCAAACCCAAAATAAAAAGGTTTCTGCTCATGACTTTCTTAGATACATAATCAACATATGTTCACAAAGCTGACACTTCAAAGTTTACTGAAAATTACTCAGCTGTTATGATAATAAAGCATAAACTCAAACATAAAAACAAAAACTAGGTGAAAAACATATTTTTTACATGTATTTTACAAAATTGTTGATGTGGATATGTGTTTAGAAACATAGTGTAGCTAAAGCCACGAGTCTACCAATGCTTCATTTGAAATTTCATAATATAATCTGTAAAACTGTGAATTTTATGAAATAATTGAAGAAATTTTCAAATGACAAAATATTTGTCTTTTAATCACAAAGAGTAAAACAAGAGTAAAACAATGCAGTTGAATTTTGAAATGTTTTAACTAATCTAGTGCTTAACTAATGATTATTTTGCTATTATTTTTTTACTTGCTAATCAAGTAATCTGATTATTTTGACAAGTGAGTAATCTGATATTTTTTAGTAATGAAAATATAACTAAGTGGAAAAAACAGGCTTAAATATGACTATATATAAAGTAACAATGAGGCAATAATAATTAGCCTCAAAGTATCAAAACCATGTACCCAATTTTATTGAACAACACTGTTAAATACAATGTAATATGCCTATATTATAACAAATACCTGCAGAGGGCGCCAACGGCCTGGTGATGTTTCATGTGATTCAACGACTTTTAAATCCATTTAATTTTAATATTTGGTCACATGCAAATTCAGAAACTTTTATTTTGAAATCACGATGTACAATAACTTGCATATTTAGAAATATGTTAATGTATTCTCCTGTGTTGGCGTAGGTTTAAATGATTTACGCTACAAATCAAGTGAGTTTTCCCAGATGAATGTTAAGCAACCCAAACTCACCGCATATGCAGAGGAAGAGTTTAGCCCCTTTCACACATAGAGTCTTTACTGGTAAATTACCGTTAAGAGATCATGTGTGAACATGACCTTTTCAAAAATCCTGGTAAATTCGTTCTGGCAATCGTATCGTTCTTATGGAGATGATGTGATTACTCTGAGCTGTTTACAAAGCTCCACTGCTTTTGTAATAGCTTTTCTATGTAAATATGACGCTAGATGGAAATCTTTGACCATTGTGCCTCGCAGCTTTTTCAATGTGCCGTGTTCAAGACCCAGGCTTCTTTTCAATTCATCAGCTAATGCGCGTCTCATGTTTATAAGAGCAAAAACTTCTGATTGGCTAGTAATTTTAGTTTGGTTGAGAGTGAAAGCTGTGTTCCTCTCATACATTTGTAGGCAAACTCATGAACTTGAACGTGACATCAACAAGTGTTTTTAAATGTAGGATGACTTTTTTTTTACCCGCAGCCAAACGCCATACTCTAGAGATCCGGCGAACTTTAAGCCCTGCTTTATATATCCAGTGTGAGGAAAAGGGCTCAGAAAATCACTTTGGACCCCTCACATCCAAACCATCTCCTTTTTAAACTCTTACCATCTGGCTGGCGCTACAGAGCACCGAACACTAGGACTAGCAGGCACAAGAAAAGATTCCTCCAGTCAATCAACCTCATGAATAGTTTAATGTTCTTGAATAAAAATATGTGCAATACCACTTTTATTTACTTAATACTACTACATCTTATTCCATGTAAATTGTATTATATTCCATCTATATAGCACAACTGTACATACAAATTGTGTGTGTGTGTGTGTGTGTATGTGTGTGTATATATATATATATATATATATATATATATATATATATATATATATATATATATATATATTACACCAGTTTTACAAATGAGGACGTCCCCAAAGGGAGGTTTTCTGAGATTTTGTCAGGTTTAGCTCACTCGTGGGTACAAATTTGCCCCCAAAATATGGTTAGGTAGGCACAAACAAACACACACACACACACACACACACACACACACACACGCACACACACATATATGCATGTGGGGTTGGGTATCGATTGTTTTTTTTTTACGATACCGGTGCCAAATCGATACTTTAAAATGGTAAACACCTACACGGTGCCTGAACTGATACTTAAAAAAAAAAATAAAAAAAAAAAGATATACATAGCATTCACATGCTCCTCGGATGCTCTCATTTCCCGAATTGTGCTTCCCTTACTCTAAGGCTAATAAATGTATTTCACGATCTGGGTCAATATTTAGTACAAAATATTTAATACAAAACCACACATAATGTTTCTACTGTAACTGTTATCTCTGTCAGTCACTCTGATATTTAGCTAAAATGAGTGAATTGACTGAGTGCTATCTGTCACTGTCTTTAATCAGTTCTGTGAATGACTGTATGGTATGCCACATGCACTGTAATATGTTTTTATATTAAATATTAAATTTTCAAATGAAAATAGCAACATGATCGTTTTATAAAGTATGCGTTCATATGTGTTAAGGGCTAGTTTTTTGCTGGAGGAAACAGCTGTGGTGTGATGAGGGGTGAACGCAGTGAAAACTTTACAGTAGATGGTAAACTGATTGCTCCCTCGTGACCTTTTGTAAACTGTATTTATGACAAAGAACTGCACAGATACAGATATTTTAACAATCTATCGATAAACACACACCTTGTGTCCTCTGTTTCTGTTTGAGTCTGCTCGCACTGAACAACCGCGGTCTGCATATTGGAGAGTGCGCTGAAAGACGGGGAGGAGACAAAGTCTGCCACTGTTTTCATATGAAAATTAAAGAGGGCTGACTCTGAGTGGATCTTTAATTTGTTTAGAGTTTGTGGATCGAATGGTTTTTGCCCTGATTGAAATTTTTTTGGTTTGAGCATGTTTCTTTTGTAAGTTTTGTGGAATGGGGACAAATATTTCAATCGATCGCTCAGGCAATTAAGTGGCACCGAAATTTGGCATCAGATTCTGCGTTCTGATTCAGTTCTAGTATATCCCGGCTACATAGGTACCCAACCCTATATGCTTTTGTGTATGTGTATCCCTTATTCTGTCCCTTATTTTTCTATGAAAAAACACGATTGTGGTGGATGAGTGTCCCTAAAAATACTGTAAAATATCTAGTGTACTTTATACGGCTGTAAATACAGCAACTAACTCACAGTACTGAAGAACTGCTGAGCTCACTGCTGAGTCCCCATTAAGTGAATAACCTTTATACAGTATATATATATATTTATCTATCAACTTAAAGACCTAGCAGAGTAGCAGACACAAAATCCCAGTAGAATGACAGGTAAAGTGTGTGTTAAGCGAATTTGAGTGGCTGGCCTTTTACTCATTTATAAAACGTTTCTCTCTCCATTATTTGATATTAGACGTCTTGGAACATTAATGCTGCTACTGAAATATGGCTTTCATTCATCCAGAGATTACTTAAGGGAGAGGGCTCCAAGTACATTTCTCTAAATGTGCAATTAACCTTGACCCATAATGCACTTTCCAGAGTTATCGTACACTGCGGGAGGTTGTTAGAAAGGCAACAGTGTCATACCTGGAGCAAAACCAGTCTTGCCATAATATCGGACAACCCCTGTCCTTTGTCCCACCACCAATACACGCTCCCTTAAATGCACCTCTGGGCTCTCTTGTGCTGTGCTGCTGGCTGAAGGGGTCCTGCTGCGAGCAATTCCACAAAAAATTATATATATATATATATATATATATATATATATATTTATATATATATATATATTAATAATATTCAAAACATCTCTACAGTAACTGCACTGTATAATGTAGTTATCATTTACATAAGGAAAAAAAAAAGAGAGTGAACATTATGGAAACCTAAACATAGAAATGATCAAATTACCAAAACATCAACTGTAATAAATTATCACTATATGGATGAACCTTTTATTATTAATATCCATCTAAAAACGTCATGCATATTGCATTCAAAATACAGTAGAGAGTAGGGTAAGGTTCATTAGTTAATGTTTCATACATTACAATGTTAAATGTATCATAAATTCAATGTGTTATGTGACCACGTATGTAGAAAGTTTACTTGGAAAAGTTATGGAAAGGTTACAGATACTTAAGCATTGTTATGCTAAATACTTTCGAGAGAGTGGGGTGGAGTTGAGGGAACAGGAGTGGGGAGGAGTAAATCTGATGATGGGAGGAGTCCGTTCCTGCCATGGCCGCAGTGGCGGTCTTTGACGTGGTAGTGGCCATGGAGGTCGCCTGGAAGTTTGTCTGGAGTCCAAAGAGGAAGAGGAGGTGGAACAACTGTGTGAAAGAAGACCTGTGCAGACAGAAAAGACAGATCACGGATGAGAAAGGATAGAGTGGTGCTATAACAAAAAAAAAAGCCGCAATGGGGCCTATCTATCTATCTATAAAGTTTCTCAGAATTAAACTTTTCTTGGAGGAGCCACTTTGACTTTGAGCTTGATGTTCATGATATGATGCAAACAATTTCTGTTTTTCTACACATATTTTCTGACACGCATCATGCAGAATAAAATCATATAGAACAGGAAAATTACTCCCAGTTACCATTAAGCTCTCCTCCTTATTGCCTATATAACAGTATTTCACACACACTCCACTTATATTGGTATTCGCCACGTTGTGTTACCTCTCATTTTCATAAAGTTAAAACTTTAACACACCCACACTGATTGCTGTCACTCGTGTCACCTCATATTGCCAACTCTCACTGAAAATGACTGACTTCAGGTTATCACTGCAAATAGCTGTCAGTGTGAATACCTCTTGAAGAGCTACGCGTTACAGGTTCATAACGCTGGAAACAGTAATTGCAGGAGAAGCATTACATGAATTATCGCTAGAATTAAAGGGATAGTTTACAAAAAAAGGAAAATTGTCATTAATTACTCACCCTCATGTCGTTCCAAACCTGTAAAACCTCCGTTCATCTCCAGAACACAAATTAAGATATTTTTGATGAAATCCGAGAGCTTTCTGACCATGCATAGACAGCAATACAACTGACACATTCCAAGGGCCAGAGAGGTAGTAAGGACATTGTTAAAATAGTCCATGTGACATCAGTGGTTCAAACTTAATTTTATGAAGCTACAAGAATACATTTTGTGCACAAAAAAACAAAAACAAAAAAAAAACCCAGAAATAATTACAAATTCTTCTCTTCTGTGGCAGCCTGCAATGCACGTTCACGAGAGTACCACACTGTATGGCTCTCGTGAACGTGCGTCGAAGACTGACATGGTTTCTTTACACACAAAAAGTGTTCTCGTAGCTTCATAATATTACGGTTGAACCACTGATGTCGCATGGACTGTTTTAATGTCCTTTTTGGGCCTTGAACGTGGTAGTTACATTGCTGTCTATGCAGGTCTTACGGGTTTGGAATGGCATAAGGGTGAGTAATTATTGACAGAATTTTTGGGTGAACTATCAATTTAATTCAACTAATTTAATAATATCACAAAGTAGTCAAACCAGAGGTCATAAAGAGTACCTGAAAACCATACTTGAGTAAAAGTACAGACACCTTATAAGGAAAATGACTCCGTTACCAATTACAAAATGACTTGAATAAGTCTTAGAGTATCTGATTTTAACACTTAAGTATTTTACTCATACTGAATGTAGGCTCAGAGATTCATTAGTTCTCAACACCTACTGTAAGAGACATGCCAGTGAAAACAAGAAACAGTCAATCTGTGAGGAGAGCAATCACAATTATTTTCTATATTCAAAATAAAACAGAACATCTCAAAATTCCAATACATCAATGCCAACACAACTGCCTCTTAAATGTCTACAGACACTCAAGTCTTGGTGAAGCACTAGTGCTCAAAAAGGGCATAAGTAAACCAATATTCTTCCAAAAGTTATCTTCAATATGACGGATAAATGAAATAGTGTTAAGTAAAATTAAAAAGTCAAAGGCTCCTTGTACAAGACATGCTGCTTTCGGCCTCAACACTGGCTGCAGTAATGTCCTCATCTTGTACATAAAACACTAGCAATTTGAAACTACCTGCTAATGCATTCACATTCGCATAAAGAATCCTTGTAGACAAGTTTCAGTGAGTAAGGGCAAAATGCACAAGATATAGTCCCTTTAATGAAAGGTTGATGCCGGTAAAAATGCTGTATTGATACTACTTGATGTCACAGCTGCCTTTGATACTTTGGATCATAATGTTCTTGTTTGGTATCAAGGGTACAGCTTTACGCTTGTTCAGTTCATATCTTAAAGACAGGTCCTTTTCTGTAGAGTTAGGCAAGTTCTCTTCATCATCTGCTCCTATTATTAGTGGAGTACCTCACTTCTTTTTAACTTACATATGCGTCCTCTGGGGGATATTATTAGGTAGCACAATGATTCATTTCATTTATATGCTAATGATACACAGTTGTATCAGCTGCTATTCCATTCAGCCATCGTTGGGATGTATTTTGGATATTAAGAATTAGTTATCAAATAACTTTCTCCAACTTAATGAGGACAAATCTGAAATAATTGTTTTTAGTCCCACAAAATTTAGGTCGCATCTCATTGAGGAGCTGGGCAATCATTTCCCCTCAAATTCCTCCCAGGTTAGGAACCTTGGTGTTATCCTGGACTCTGAATTATGTTTATCCAAACAAATTAATTCTGTTGTTAAGAACAGTTTTTATCAACTGCAGATCATTTCCAAACTTAAACCGTTTTTGTCTTTTCAAGATTTGGAGAAGGTTATTCATTTTTTTATTACCTCACATCTAGATTACTGTTATTCACTGTATTTAGGTCTTCCTCAGTTATTGCTTGTACGAGTCCAGATGGTACAAAATGCAGCTGTAAAGCTGCTGACCAGGGCAAAGAAATATGACCATGGCACTCCAATTTTGGCTTTGCTTTATTGGCTCCCAGTCCTTATTTGAATTCAGTTTAATAATTTGCTGTTTGTTTTTAAAGCTCTTAACGATCAAGCTCCATCTTATCTCAAAGATCTTCTTACCCCTCATTTATCAGACTTTTAAGATCTTCTAACAGGGCTCTTTCCGTCCCTCGGTCCCAATTAAAAACTAAGAGTGACTGAGCCTTTTCTGTTAATGCCCCCCGTCTGTGGAACCAACTGCCTCTGGACATCCGCCTTGCACCTTCTATTACCATTTTTAAGTCAAGGCTGAAAACATATCGATACACCCAACCGTTTTAAACTCACTCTACTTCTGTTTTATTGTTGTCTTGTTTGGTCTTATTCTGTTTTAACTGTATTTTATATTGTTCAGCACTTTGTATAGCTTTGCTATGTTTAAATGTGCTATATAAATACAATTTACTTACTTACTTACTTAATGCCCTGTAAATGGCAATATTGTTTCTTTTGTAGCAGAAATAAACTGCTGCAGAAAAAGTGAGGTGCCATGCAAGATGTAATAAGTAATTGCAACACTCATTACAAATGTAGTGGAGTAAAGAGTACATATACAGGGGTGCACATAAGTGGCCTGCATGTGGGACCAAAATAAGAAATGCACTGTGTAAATAAGTTCAGAGCATGTGTTTGCTTACCGACATGGTTGACAGCTGTTAATGCACTATTACCATTTTAGATCAACAAACTGTACTGTATAAGATTTTGATTCAAACTGAAAGCATAAATCTAGGCTACCCACTAACGTTTTCAAAGCACAATGCAAAACTGTGATGTTTCGTTCACTGACGCTCTACAATCGGCAGTGCTAAACCCGGAAGCGCATAGACTTACTTGCCGACAACCCGCCAAAGTCAAGTCAAGTCAAGTCATCTTTATTTATATAGCGCTTTAAACAAAAAAGATTGCGTCAAAGCAACTGAACAACATTAATTAGGAAAACAGTGTGTCAATAATACAAAATGACAGTTAAAGGCAGTTCATCATTGAATTCAGTGATGTCATCATGCAGCTCAGTTTAGTTTAAATGGTATCTGTGCAATAATTTGCAATCAAGTCAACGATATTGCTGTAAATGAAGTGTCCGCAACTAAGCAAGCCAGAAGCGACAGCGGCAAGGAACCAAAACTCCATCAGTGAGAGAATGGAGAAAAAAACCTTGGGAGAAACCAGGCTCAGTTGGGGGGCCAGTTCTCCTCTGACCAGACTAAACCAGCAGTTCAATTCCAGGCTGCAGCAAAGTCAGGTTGTGCAGAAGAATCATCTGTTTCCTGTGGTCTTGTCCCGGTGGTCGTCTGAGACAAGGTCTTTACAGGGGATCTGTCTCTGGGGCTCTAGTCCTGGTCTCCGCTGTCTTTCAGGGCTGTAGAGGTCCTTTCTAGGTGCTAATCCACCATCTGGGCTGGATACATACTGGATCCGGGTGACTGCAGTGACCATCTGACTTGGATACAGACTGGATCTGGTGGCCACGGTGACCTCGGAATAAGAGAGAAACAAACTAATATGAGCGTAGATGCCATTCTTCTAATGATGTAACAAGTACATCGGGTGTTATGGGAAGTGTTCCCGGTTCCGGTTTACCTAATTAATGCAGCCTAAAAATCCTTTAACGGATTTGGATATTAGAAGTGTATTAGTATGTTATGTGTAAGCCAGGTTAAAGAGATGGGTCTTTAATCTAGATTTAAACTGCAAGAGTGTGTCTGCCTCCCGAACAATGTTAGGTAGGTTATTCCAGAGTTTGGGCGCTAAATAGGAGAAGGATCTGCAGCCCGCAGTTGATTTTGATATTCTAGGTATTATCAAATTGCCAGAGTTTTGAGAACTATAATGTAACAAGAGCTCGTTCAAATACTGAGGTGCTAAACCATTCAGGGCTTTATAAGTAATAAGCAAGATTTTAAAATCTATACTATGTTTAATAGGAAGCCAGTGCAGTGTTGACAGAACCAGGCTAATATGGTCATACTTTCTGGTTCTAGTAAGAACTCTAGCTGCTGCATTTTGGACTAACTGGAGTTTGTTTACTAAGCGTGCAGAACAACCACCCAATAGAGCATTACAATAGTCTATATTTAGATATATTTTTGAGATGGAAAAATGCAGTTTTACAAATGCTAGAACCGTGGCTTTCTAAGGAAAGGATGCTATCAAATAGCACACCTAGGTTCCTAACTGATGACGAAGAATTGACAGAGCAGCCATCAAGGCTTAGACAGCGTTCTAGGTCATTACATGCAGAGTTTTTAGGCCCTATAATTAACACCTCTGTTTTTTCAGAATTTAGCAGTAAGAAATTACTCGTCATCCAGTTTTTTATATTGACTATGCATTCCGTTAGTTTTTCAAATTGGTATGTTTCGCCAGGCCGCGATGAAAATATAGAGCTGAGTATCATCAGCATAGCAGTGAAAGCTAACACCGTGTTTCCTGATGATATCTCCCAAGGGTAACATGTAAAGCGTGAAGAGTAACGGCCCTAGTACTGAGCCTTGCGGTACTCCATACTGCACTTGTGAACGATATGATTTCGCCGGGCCGAGTGGTAATAATTGATGGCGGTCATATAAGTACGATTTAAACCATGCTAATGCACTTCCATTAATGCCAACAAAGTGTTCTAGTCTATTCAAAAGAATAGTGTGGTCAATAGTGTCGAATGCAGCACTAAGATCCAATAGCGCTAATAGAGAGA
Source organism: Cyprinus carpio (assembly GCF_018340385.1). Classification (NCBI taxonomy): domain Eukaryota; kingdom Metazoa; phylum Chordata; class Actinopteri; order Cypriniformes; family Cyprinidae; genus Cyprinus; species Cyprinus carpio. The sequence goes on from NC_056588.1 coordinate 22,089,245, forward strand.
TACAACCACGATCAGATGATAAGAGCAGGTCATTTGTAACTCTAAGGAGAGCAGTCTCAGTACTATGATACGGTCTAAATCCTGACTGGAAATCCTCACAGATGCCATTTTTCTCTAAGAAGGAATATAATTGTGAGGATACTACCTTTTCTAGTATCTTTGAAAGAAAAGGGAGATTCGAGATCGGTCTATAATTAACTAGTTCTTTGGGGTCAAGTTGTGGTTTTTTGATGAGAGGCTTAATAACAGCCAGTTTGAAGGATTTTGGGACATACCCTAATAACAATGAGGAATTAATAATAGTCAGAAGAGGATCTATGACTTCTGGATGTACCTCTCTTAGGAACTTAGATGGAGTACGGTCTAACATACATGTTGTTGGTTTAGATGATTTAACAAGTTTATACAATTCTTCCTCTCCTATAGTAGAGAATGAGTGGAACTGTTCCTCAGGGGATCTATAGTGCACTGTCTGATGTGATACTGTAGCTGATGGCTGCATGGTTACTATTTTATCTCTAATAGTATCCACTTTAGAAGTAAAGTAGTTCATAAAATCATTACTGCTGTGATGTTGAGAAATGTCAACACTTGTTGATGCTTTATTTTTCGTTAATTTAGCCATTGTATTGAATAAATACCTGGGGTTATGTTTTGTTTTCTTCTAAAAGAGACGAAAAGTAATCAGATTTAGCAGTTTTTAATGCTTTTCTGTAAGATAGGTTACTTTCCCTCCAAGCAATACGAAATACTTCTAGTTTTGTTTTCCTCCAGCTGCGCTCCATTTTCCGGGCTGCTCTCTTTAGGGTGCGAGTGTGCTCATTACACCACGGTGTCAGACTGTTTTCCTTAACCTTCCTTAAGCGTAAAGGAGCAACTGTATTTAAAATGCTAGAAAAGAGAGAGTCCATAGTTTCTGTTACATCATCAAGTTGTTCTGAGGTTTTGGATATGCTAAGGAATTGGGATACATCAGGAAGATTACTTACAAAGCAGTCTGTTTTGTGGTAGAAGTGATGGTTCTACCATACTTGTAACAAGAAGTGGAATTTACAGTTTTAGCTATATGAAGTTTGCACAAAACTAAATAATGATCTGAGATATCATCGCTTGGCTGCATAATTTCAACACCATCAACATCAATTCCATGTGACAGTATTAAATCTAGAGTATGATTTCGACAATGGGTAGGTCCTGAGACGTGTTGTCTAACCCCAATAGAGTTCAGAATGTCTAAAAATGCTGATCCCAATGCATCTTTTTCATTATCAACATGGATATTAAAATCACCAACAATTGAAACTTTATCTGCAGCCAGCACTAACTCGGGATGTAAAATCAGCAAACTCTTTAATAAAGTCTGTATGGTGCCCTGGTGGCCTGTATACAGTAGCCAGTACAAACATCACAGGGGATTTATCATTAACATTTGTTTCTCTGGATAATTTTATATTAAGCACCAATAGCTTTCTGATTTTAAGTTTGTAAATGAAAATAATTCAAATGTAAAATAATAATTAAGGTTCAAATAATAATAATAATAATAATAATAATAATAATAATAATAATAATAATAATAATAATAGCATTTTATTTTTACGTTTACTATAAAATAATTTTATTTGTATTCAATACTTCCTTTTTATTTTAAAATAAAATAGTATTATCACACTTTATTATTTAGTTCATTATTTGATTTTTTTTTAAAAAAAGCGCAATAATATCATTACTATTATTAATTTATTTTTTATTGTTATATTTGATGGGTCACACTATGTGCCGTGTGAGGACCAAACCAAATATCCAGGTTCTCATGAGAGAACCAGGCTGAAAAACGTATGTGCATATGTACCCCTGTACATACAGGTGCATATCAAATTAGAATGTTGTGAAATTGTTGGCCTTCTGGAAAGTATGTTCATTTACTATACATGTACTCAATACTTGGTAGGGCCTCCTTTTGCTTTAATTACTGCTTCAATTCGGCGTGGCATGGAGGTGATCAGTTTGTGGCACTGCTGAGGTGTTATGGAAGCCCAGGTTTCTTTGACAGTGGCCTTCAACTCATCTGCATTTTTTGGTCTCTTGTTTCTAATTTTCCTCTTGACATTACCCCATAGATTCTCTATGGGGTTCAGGTCTGGTGAGTTTGCTGGCCAGTCAGGCACACCAACACCATGGTCATTTAACCAACTTTTGGCAGTGTGGGCAGGTGCCAAATCCTGCTGGAAAATAAAATCAGCATCTTTAAAAAGCTGGTCAGCAGAAGGGAGCATGAAGTGCTACTTCTTCTCCTTAGCCCAGGAAAGATGCCTCTGATGTTGTCTGTATTTCAGGAGTGGCTTAACAAGAGGAATACGACAACTGTAGCCAAATTCCTTGACACTTCTGTGTGTGGTGGCTCTTGATGCCTTGACCCCAGCCTCAGTACATTCTTTGTGAAGTTCACTCAAATTCTTGAATGTTTGTGGCTTACCCTCTTTGTGAAGGGTGTCAATGATTGTCTTCTGGACATCAGCAGTCTTCCCCATGATTGTGTAGCCTAGTGAACCAAACTGAGAGACCATTTTGAAGGCTCAGGAAACCTTTGGAGGTGTTTTGAGTTAATTAGCTGATTGGCATGTCACCATATTCTAATTTGTTGAGAGTTTTTGTTAAATGTGAGCCAAAATCATCACAATTAAAAGAACCAAAGACTTAATTACTTTAGTCTGTGGGCATTGAATTTATTTAATACACAAGTTTCAGTGCAGTAACGTATTACATTTATTTAAATACATTACACCACTGGGTCAAATCAATTAAATAATTAACCAGTGATTACTAATATGATTGATCATCCATGTCCATAGTTCAGATGGTCCAGGACAAATTTTACACCAAAGATTAATACATAGTGTTTGTTCAAATTTGTTGCTTTAATAAAATTAAAAAAAAAATTACCAACGATATACCAGACACTAAATGTAAAAGTTACTTTATTTAATTCCAGCCCATATGTAGTCTTTGAAGCCTGTCTTGAGTTCCAGCAAAATGTTAATCTTGTGAAACCATGGGAAAGTGCCCAAGCCTTGGCACAGGACTACAGACATCTAACAAGACCTAAAAAAAACTTTATCTACGGCACTTAAATGACCAAGAAATAGGCCACACGAGAGAAGCAGCTTTAACCTTCCAGCTCTGGAAAGCAGTTTGGAATGGGCCTCTCATTAAGCCATCATATTCACAGACATTCATGGCCAAAACAGTTAATTAATGAAACGTGTTTAGAGGCTAGTTGATAAGCGAGAGCCAATACTTTTGGAACAGACTGTAATGCCCCAGTCTGGTGGTAAAATACAAAGTCCAAAAATGTTCTCTCAGACCAATGTATCAGCCCATCCTTGTTTAGGAGGTGGCAGTGGTGCTGGAGGAATGTAAAATGAATTAAAATCCAAGGGCATCTTCTTTTAACTGTTCTTGGAGGAAGAGATAGTATGAAAAGCTAATGTCTAAAAGGCAGACTTTAATGGTAGACTTATCACCATTGGACAACATAATATCAAAATACAATATCATTTAATGTCAGTGAAAGAATGAATTGCAAAGATGAACAATTTATTGTTTACAGTTATATTAAGACAAAAACAATTTTCCTGTGTTTTTTTTGGTTGTCAAACATGAACCTGAGTGGGGTTGACATTATATATATATATATAGACACTGAAATCACGTGAGCGTCACATGAGTTTGAGTTTTATATCAGATGAAACTGTGCCATTAATTTACACAGAGACACGCAGTAGTTTCAGTTTCCACATCTTTTAGGCTACATTTACACTAGTGCATTTTCGTTTTAAAATGCATAGCTTAGAATCATCATGTCTATTCGCTGTTCTGACTCATTTCTATGGATGAGACACAAAGCTAATAAACACAATTATGACAGTACAGTATATGGTTTGTATGTGATTTTCATGAGATTGTGCTTATTTTCATAACAATACAATACAGTGTTTACATGTGCTACAGTGTGCATCAAGCGGCAACCTTCTGGTTTCTCTATTGAAACCAACACGGAAGTGACTTAAACTGCAATTCATCGACTGGCCGCTAGAGACTGGCTCCAAAAGGGAGTCAATCCCATAGACCCCCCTCTGTTAAAATGGCCAACATTACAGCAGAAAAAACAATGTTTACAGCCTGCACAAAAAGTGGTTTTGGTCTATATAGCTAATTTTGCCCTTCATGACAACTGTGAGGGGGCTGAATTTTATTTTATTTTTTAAACTCATCCGTTTAAATTATATTAAACCTTAACGTTCTGCATAATTTGGCCACTTGAGTAACAGGTGGATTGCCGCTGCTGTCACCACCATCGAGCTAGGCTGGCATGGTTTCAGCAACTAGCTCCACCCACGTCCCATTTTCGATTATGCAGGAGTGACGTGCGGTGATGCGCAGCCAAGACGGCGATGGCCGGCACCACCTACTTTGGGCTTCAAAAATGCTCTTTAGAAACCTACAGGTGACATCACGGACACTACGTCCATGTTTTTATACAGTTTATGGTCTGTAGAGTGGATGGACATCTTTTTCTGAAATGTAGTGCAAATACCAGTTTGGAAAAGTAATGTTGTCATTTTAAAACACTTTTTTTAAAATGAAAACACACTAGTATAAATGTAGCCTCACAGCTATGGGACGTTTACACATTACACACTACTCGATACCCAGCCCTACTGGCTGTTTGTCATATTTATTTCTGTTGTTAGATTAATCCATATTGAGTAAAAATGTCCAGAGCTTATTGCTGTTATTAACTTAAATCCGATCGCGACCTCAGTATAACATTGTTTTTAGCCCAAGGCTATGCGGAATTACATTACATTTATTGACTTTATTCAAATACCTAGAGTTTTGAGGCCACAGTTGAATCATGTAAAACAGGGAATGTGCATAATGTTTGACACCACAAAAACAAAAGGATCAGAATCATTAGTTCTGTACACAAAGCCCACACAAAGAAGCAGCATCTATTGGAGTGTTACGACACGCTGTCCCCAAGGACCCCTTAAAATGCTAATATATGCACAATGAGCACACCGAAACAACCAAGATGGGGTCATCCCTGACCTTCACAAACATTATTAAGACTAACCAGTTCAATATTAACACTGGAATAAATATCAGGAACAGACAGATATTACTAAAACAGTGGAGACACTGCAGTTCATGTGGTTAAAGAGATTTAGAGTAAGACACTACATATCAATATAAATATAAAGCAGGATTGATTTTTTGGGAACATTAGTCATTCAGACACACTTTTAGTTTCTTATATGTTCTCAGACTCACAGGAATAAATATAGAATATATTTATTCTCAACATTTTCTGAGTTGCCCTTCAAATACATAGTCAAGAAAATTTTGAAGATTTTCACTTTTAAACATTCTAATTAACTTTGACATGCTGAATCTTGAGGAGAAGCAATTTTGGCATCATTGAAACATAAAGCTTGAAAACATTGTGCACTGTTCTGTGCTAAATGTAATAAACATGTCCATGAAATCTGGTCGAGTCAATTCAAATGTGGCACGTGGAGGGTTTTAAAGATGCTCAAAATGAGAATACAACATTCACAGCATAATTTTATGAAGCCATTCTTATGCAGACAAAACATTTATGGCCCACCCTAAAGCAAAAGCATTAAATCTGCACTAGACTCATCATCTGTCTTTATGGGTCGCATTTCTCAAAGAAATATCCTTTTATCATTTGGAAATCAACAAAACAAAATGCCTTTCAAACAACAAAAAAAAGTTTTCTCAGTTTTGTGGACAAAATTAACTATGTGTGAAGCACATCTCCGAACTCTCGGAATGATTCTCCACTAAATATCAACAGTTTACATCCAAAGAAATTGAGCTGGTTCTACAACCACATGAAATATAAAGGTTTGCTACAAAGGGTTACGGCGGTAACAAACACACCACTTCTCCCTCATTATTTTTCATGACAAATTACTGCCAGTCTGTTCAGCCTGATGTGAGAACTGCTCATTAAGCTTGGCTTCATTAGACAATCAATCAACGAGGAACATGGAAATCCACCACAGTCCACTATTCAAATCACCTCAGGAATAGAAGTGAAAAAGAAAAACTTTATTGGCACTGATTAGAGGACAACCATGCAGCTGTCGTTTCTTCTGTGGTGGATGAGAGGTCAGTGACATTGTTAAAGTGTCATCTTAAAGACAATGTGCTGCTTGGATATGTTTTTTTTGAGCATGTTGGAGGTGCACGTAGAGGAATTCTAGTAATTGGGTTTTTGAATGTGCGTCATATTTGAAGTCGGTCGACAAGTGACTCACAAGTGCCCTACAGAGCACGGATTCTGTTGCCTTCCTTGGATGTGCATATTAGTCTTCACGTGCACAGTGTGACTCAACCTCTCCCAACCAAATTCAAAATGAAGAATGGAAATGCAAAAAGTGTGAAGGTGCAGAGAAGAACACGACAAAGAGGTTTAGGAACAGAAAACAGTGGGTGTGCATAACAAGGTGATTTATAAAATATAATGTTGCTTCTTTAAAAAGATGTGATAATTCTTTCAGATTTTACAACTCTATGCCAGAATTTAAGTTGAATTTACTTACAAGGAGAGAAAAATATTCACAAGATATATATAATCGTGTCTGTTTTGGTGAGAATCTGATGAAAAGTGTGAAAAAATGTCTGAGTGCCCCCTTTTCAAAAATTAATACTAATACTAAATAACATACACTTAAAATTAATTAAAGTCATAGACAAATAAATAAATAAACTGAAAGACTAATTAAAAATGATGGAAAAAGTAATTAAGAAGATGATGATGATGATGATGAATTGAAATGAAAATGGAAAATACAAAAATAAAAACTAATTCAAACTATTTAATACTATAATTGTATCTCAATAATACTAAAATAATCACTGCTGACTAACTAAAAAAAAATAATAATAAAAAATTTTATTATTATTATTATTATTTATTTGGTTAACTCTTTAGGCACAATTATTTACATCTTTATTATTATTATTATTATTATTATTATTATTATTATTATTATTATTATTTATTTTTTATTTATTGTTTTTGTAATTGGATATTTAACTTAATAAAAATAATTCCTTACATTTATATTTTCTGGGCACTCAAAGCGCTTTACATAGAAATACATTAAATTCTGGCATACAGTTGTAAACTAGAAATAACTATATTTTTAAAGAGCCATAATTATTTATTATTATTAGTAGTAGTAGTAGTAGTAGTAGTAGTAGTATTCATAAATAGTTAATAAACAGTTACGCTTGTCACGTGTTGGTTTATATTTAGTTCTTGTCTTTCCTTATTTGGTTAATTTCCTGTTCTCATTAGTTAATCATTGTCCATTCAGTTTACCTTGTATTATTTGTATTATTTGTAAGTCATTTGTAAGTCGCTTTGGATAAAAGCGTCTGCTAAATGATTAAATGTAAATGTAATGTTAATGTATTAATTATAAGCCCTCAGTTTCTGTCTATTCTTTGTCTCGAAATTAATGTTGTTTCAGTGGTTAATTTGTGTTGATGTTAATTAAAAACCCCTTTTTACTTCTAATCCATCGTGCGCAGTTACTACAACCATGTACCATGACAGAATTCGAGACCCAAAAACAGAAAAACTGACCAAAACAAAATGATGGCTCAGTTCGCCGCCTTAGCGAGTTCACTTGGGAATTCTACAGGCTCGCCGCGGCGTCGGCTTTGGAGGACGCCACCCTCAATTTTCTGTTATGGATCAGGGCCAACTTCCATCGCCCTGTGGACCTCCCAGGCACCACCGGACTATGTTGGATTGGAAGGGGTCTTCCGATGTCTGGGGAGTGTCCGGGCCCGAGCCAGAACCAGCCCGTCGTCAAGCCTGCTGGCCGTTCCCAAGTCAAGTCAGCCGGCTGATCATGTGGCAAGCCTGCCGGCCAATCATGTGGCAAGCCACCAGGCTGCTCCTGTGCCAAGCCTGCCAGCCAGTACTGTGACAAGCCCCCCAGTGGTTCCTCAGTCAAGCCTGCTAGTCTCTGAGTTGGCTCCAGTGCCAGCTCCTCGAAATCTCCTTGCTGTGCCTGCTCCTCCAAAGCACCCTCAAGTGCCAGCTCCAGTAATAAAGGCTGAAGTTCCAGATTTAAGCCCAGGGAGGGCTCGAGTTCCTGATTTAAGCCCAGGGAGGGCTCCAGATCCTCTCAAGTGAGTATGTGTGGGTCTAGATATCCAGTTTTGACCAGGAAGGGCTCTGGATTTCCCGTTAAGCCCAGGAAGGGCTCCTGATTCCCCGTCAAGCACAGGGAGGGCTCCAGAAGCCCAGGAAGGGATCCAGATCTTCCGTTAAGCCCAGGGAGGGCTCCAAATCCCCAGTCAAGCCCAGGAGTAAACCCAGTGAGGGCTCCGGTCCCCCAGTTTGGCCCAGTGTCAGCTCCAGCCCCAGAGCACCCTCAAGTGCCCGCTCCTCCAGTGCGCCCCCCAGGATTCCTAGATTTCCCCAATAAATTTTTTTTAGGGGGGGCATATAGGCCATGGCCTCCTGAGTCCCTTGCTCCACCATGGCAACCTGAACTGTCTGCCCCGCCATGGCTCCCTGAGCTCCCGGATCCGCCCTGGAGGCTCTCCTTGTCTCCGCCCTGTTCCTGTCCTGCACCAGCCTCCAGGGCGCCCACGATATCTGTCACATGTCGGTTTCTATTTAGTTCTTGTCTTTCTTTATTTGGTTCATTTCATGTTCTGATTGGTCAATCATCATCCATTCAGTTCACCTGTGTTGTATTAATAATCTCGTTTGCTCCTTAGTTTGCCTGTCTTTATAAGTCCTCAATTTCTGTCTATTCTTTGTCTCGAATTAATGTTGTTTCAATGGTTAATGTGTGTTGATGTTAATTAAAAAACCCTTTTACTTCTACTCTGTCGTGCGTGGTAACTACAACCACGTACCGTGACAACGCTATTTTAGGACATTAAGAATTTTTGCATTGTGACATTTTTATGACAATTATGTAAATTTTGCCACCAGATTCTCATGAGCCTCTAGACATGCAAAAAAACAGACACACAGACAGATGATAAAAAACAAAAGGGAATGAGAAAAAAAAAAGTAAAAGGGAAGGTAGAAAAGCATTTGTTGTATTACAATGCCTTAAGGGCTCTTCATAAAAGTTCTACTGCCACACAAAGCTATTGAGATCCATATGTCTGGGTTTAGCTGTCCGAGTGGACAATACCTGAGCCCTGGAGGAAGACACAGTGGAAATACTTGTCACCGAGATAATAGAAAAACAGATCACAATGTTACACCAATCAGGTAAAGACCTCCCAACACGCAGGCCACACAGAAAGAGCAAGGGAAAGTCTCTAGTGTAACAGAGGTGATGAGAGGAACTGCTGTTCATCAGCATTAGTGCACTAATGTAAGCCTGTGTGGGAACACTACCTCTGTCCATAGACGTATATTATGAGAAATGAGAATATCAGCAGGTTAGAGGATATTTAGGTGTGTTACGTATACTGTACTTAAAACTGATGCCCTTATCACTGTGTGTGTGTATGTGTGTGGGGGGGGGGGGGGGTTAGGTTTTTGTCAGTAGTTTTTTAAACATTCATTCATAGAGTTTGTTGTTGTTTGTTTGTTTGCTTGCTTGCTTGTTTATTTATTTAAACATTACAATTTCTGACTAAGATATCTTATTAAAGGGTTAAATTAGACTGTGTTTTACTTACCCTCGAAGCATCCTAGGTATATATGACTTCTATCAGATGAATCCATTCCAGACTTATATTAAAAATTGTCCTGGCTATTCCAAGCTCTATCATTGCAGTCAGCGGGTGTTGCAGTTTTGACAGTCCACAAGTCGTCAAAAAAAGCATGCGCATATTATAATAATAAAAACGTGCTTCACGTGGCTCCAGGAGTTGAATAAAGCCCTTCTGTAATGAATGCATGCGTTTTTGTAAGAAAAATATCCATATTTCAACCATAATAAACACTTTTCTCTAACTTCCTGTGTCTGTCATACGCGGAAGCCATTCTGGTGGAAGACGCAGCACGTATGCGATATGCTAGTCTTGCGAGTTTGTTTATAGGAGCAAAGGAAGCAAAGTTTCCTTACTTTAGCAAAGGAAAACCAGTCTCCTCTTGGTTTAATATCAAAATTTTTTTAAACATTTTTCTTTACAAATCCTCAGTTTGTACTTCTAATTTGTGACTGGCGTTTTGTTTTGTTCTCTCTCCGCGTTCGTCAATAATCAAGCTAATCACGCTATGCCAACATCCTATGTCATCCGCTGGAATGGCTTCCCCGTATCACAGATACCGGAAGTGAGAAAAAAGTGTTCATTACATTTGAAATATGGATAATTTTCTTACAAAAACACATGGATTCGCTACAGGAGACCTTTATTCACCCCCCGGAGCCATTTGTGGCATGTTTTATTATGGATGTGCGCACTTTATTTGACGACTTGTGGACTGTTCAACTGCAACACCTGCTGACTGCAATGATAGAGCTTGGAATAGCCAGGAGAATTTTTAATATAACTCTGACTGGATTCGTCTGAAAGAAGAAAGTCATATACACATAGGATGCCTCGAGGTTGAGTAAAACAAGCTAATTTTCATTTTTGGGTGAACTAACCCTTTAACATTTTTTGCCTCTGTATTTCATTTCAAATAGTCTTGTAGTATAGGCTACAATATGATAATATGAAAATAATAATATTCATGATGAATATACAAGTAGTATCATTGTTCTGAAAAGCCATAATAATAAATAAAAATATTTGAATATTTAGAACTGTCAATTAGTCTATTTTTGCTCTGCCAACAAAAACAGTTCCAAATGAAACCAAAGCAGGATCTACCACTGCATGTCTCAGAGCTATACAAAGTAGTGATATTTAGTTCCTGAACAATTTTTATATGAATTACTTAAGTAAATAATACAATGATCCACTCATGCATTTTACTGGCATAAAAATGTAAGTACAAATATTCCATGTATTATTGTAATTAATATAAAGTCACAAATATTAAGATTAAGATTAAGAATTAAGAAATAAGCTAAATTTCTTTGATTAATAATTTTTAAAACGAGTATAGTGTATCACAATAGGACCAATCCCCAAAAGTATTTCATGTCAACTTCCATTGTACAAAATCCCTCTGAGGTTTTCTGTCATGTATGATAATACAGGAAGACTTTAAATGAGTAATTTGTCCTCTTTCTTTTGTATACGTGACAAAAGCAGAGTTTATGCATGTTAGCGTGATTCACTCCACACATCGGTGGGTGTCACATCTGTATAAACAGGCCCTGGGGTGAGCACTGTAATGGCACACAAGTGACATTACCTCCCTCAATGATTCCTTCATTCCTTCAGTGCTCACGTGGCTTTTTATTGTCTCTACAAACCCGAAGGGGACAGAATAAAGTGACTCCGCCAACTGCTTTATCACCACTATCGCTGTTCACACTTGTGTAAGTTTATTTATCAAGCAGGTCCTCTGGGATGGTAATTAGCTTTGAGTCTGTGGTGGCCACAGGGTTTCTCCTGATATTTTGTGAGCTGTAAAGAGGAGCATTAAGCAGCTGGGACAATGAGAGATGTACCTGTGTTGTCCTTGGATGTGACCCGTGCCAAATCAATCCGTCTAGGGTGTGGGACAGGAGCGGCGGGCTGGCGGGGACTGTATTTCCTGCGTTCTGAAAGCTTGCTGACTTTAGAAAGGGGGGCGAAGATTCCTGGAGAGGGTCAGAGAGAAATTACTTCATTAGCCATGCTCTGCATTTAACCCATCAAAAGTGCACACACACAGCAGTGAACAAACACACACCGTGAACACACACCCGGAGCAGTGGGCAGCCATTTATGCTGCGGCAACCGGGGAGCAGTTGGGGGTTCGTTTACTTTGTGGAGGGCGGGTAGGTCATGGTATTGCCGGCCCGAGACTCGAACCCACAACCTTAGGGTTAGGTGTTAAACTCCTATAAACTAATATAACACTAATATAACATCTAATATATACACTGCTAATTTTCCCACGTATCATGCAGCCACTTGTCTGATAAGTAAATAATTGAACACAAAATATTAATTCAACATTTTAATTACCTCAAGTTTTTAACAATACTCTTTGCAAGTCACTATCATATGGGAAAACCATTTCCATTAGTACTCTTACCATGTTTAATCGGGCAGCTGAAGTACTGGACGCCAGCTACCGATCCATCATTCTTGCCCACTGGTTGGTGAAGCTCCACTCCAGCCCAAAGCCCACCAGCAAACTCTGTACTCCCACAGAACCACAGAGTCCCGACCACAAAACAAGCGAGAGTCGCAGAGTAAACTAAGATTTACACTTTTCCTTAATGCATTCAATCACGGGACCACAGGAGCATCCTGCAGAAACACTTTAACAAACGGAGAGTAGGTTCTATGGGGACGGTGTGAGAAATAGTTTTCTGGCCGCGTGGGCTGCTGAGGCGATAATTCATGTTCAATAGACCTGTTTCACGCTCTCTTTATCTTTCTCCGTACTCCGGAGGGCAATGAAAAGTGATTACTTCTTTATTCCAGAAACAAACAAGCACATTCGCACATCGCGGCATATATTTAGGCCCGTTTGACTGGTTGCCGGAGAGCCGACCTTGTTTTCTGATGCACCGACATTCATAAACAGGCAAATGAGTTTGGATAAAAATAACGTTAAAAAAAATCAAATAGGGCTCAAAGAAAGCCAGCAGGGCCAAGGATCCCTCAAGATAATGGGGTTTTGATTAGCCATTCTGCAGATTCTAGACACTCGGCTCACTTTAGACCCAATGTGGCAGAGGATTTCATTAATTGATAATTTGGAGTGTAGTTTTGAGAGGGTGAGCGCCAGCAAAATAAAAAATGTACATGGAATTATTTCAGCAAGGACAGTGCAGATGAGTGAGCCCTCTGGTCTCTTTACTCTTCTTTCAGTTTTCTGACCTATTGATATAGTGAATAGCAGCGAGTTATACAGCATGTAGGACCGATTTTGATAGTGGCAGCTTTAGGATACTGTTCAGTGACATTTTAGTTCTTTGCTGGGAGCAGTAATTTCTTTCCAACAACTCTCATTTTGTGGAACATTGTGTGGGGGTGCACCTGTTTCTATTAAATTTGATTTCTCAACTGCTTCAATCAATATCAATCACAGCAAACATGTTATGTTTGAACTCTAGCGTCTCTAACCTGTTTTTACGTTTGATGTGAGAATCAAAAAGCACACACATTTCCTTGATTGTTGAAGCAATGTTTTATTTTTCTATAAAAAAAAAAAAAAAAAAAAAAAAAAAAAATATTTACAGTATAATTTTTTTCATTGTGTATCTTTAAATTATTTAGGTGTCATTAACCTAAAACATTGCATATTTAACACAGCTTTTATACACATACCACACTGTTCGTGTTTTGATTAGTTTACATATTCGGTGGACATATTCAGTTTAATATTATACACACACACACACACACACACACACACACACACACACACATATATATATATATATATATATATAGTAAAATATCAAAACATGTCACTTAAAAACTTGCTAATATACTGAACTACACGTTAATATAGTGTTAATATTATTATTGTGTATTAAACTATTATAATATTATTATTGTATTTATTATATTATTATTACTGTTCATATAATGATCTACACCAGTGTTTATTTCATATATTAAAAAAATTATCTTGAGACAAGTTGATGAAAAATAATTCGAAGAGTGGTTCGAGAAAGTGAAGATAACCTTTGATATTTTGTATCTAATGCCAAAAAAGGGAAAGAAAAAAAATAAATTGAGAGATCAATTTGAGTATGACTTAAATGTCCAAATGCTTTTTGAGGCCACTGTATGTGCAATAAAAATATAAATAAAAGATGTTTGCTCATTACAATGTCAAAAAATGAAGAATTATTCAGTGCCTTTTGACCAGCGATGATAACTTTGTCTCCAATGTGAATTCCCATACTTGAAAGCTGGGTGCGAGCTTTGTCCGAGAGGAGACCTTGAGGTCGGGCAGGCAGGAGAGGGAGGGGAGGGTCGAGCCTGGGGAGGACCTCCTGCAGCAGTGTGCGCAATTCTTTAGCCTGGACCGCAGCATCAGCTATTTCAAGATGCATGTCTAGAGGCTCTGGAACAACATCGGCCGGACACTGGCCCTTATTACTCTAAAAAGGTAAGACAAGCAACCCTTGTTAAAAGGTTTACTGAAAGCATTTTCAAAAAAAAAAAAAAAAAAAAAAAAAAAAACCTTTATAAATGAAATAGCGACAAGCTAAAGGGAAAATCAACATAAACTGTGTTGGTAAGGTGTTGGGCCACCACGTCACCGAAAAGGCATCACAGAATCATAAAATAAAGGGAATTTATTTATTTATTTATTTTTTTTTTATTAAAATATCCAAAAACCACTAGAACAGTGTTATATATTTTGCTGACTTGTGTTCTTACATTATCTCAAATATTTCAAAGAATATTTAAATCCAGAGAAATTAGCAATTTTAACTAGTGACATGGACCTTGTCCACAGTGTCATTGTTTCGCCTGCCAATGATGTCATAACCCCTCGATTTCCTGTTCTGTAGAAAACATATGGAAACACCCAAGATGTTTTAATATGTTGTGCGTTTTAATAGACCGGTGACGACCACACAGAGTAGCATTATAACAGAACTTTCAAACGTATCTAGTATGATAAAACAACGCTGTTTTTTTTTCCCCACATACGCACAACCGGAAGGAGCGGAAGCAGTTGACTGTGGCATAATAAAAGCGCCGCTGCTTTCGAGCCGTCTGTCACACTCGTTCAGCGGCCTTGTTTTGCTTCGACGGCTTTCAGCCTCACCCTGCTTCATTCTACTACGTTAATAAATAATTAGCTCATCCATGAACATGATTTCTGCCTGAGTCTCGTCGGATTGCATCGGCTATGGGGATTAAGACGACAACTCCTATGATTTCACACTTAGTCACGGCGTCATCAAACTAGGCTACATGGTCTTTGTTTATTTTGAATACGCGCCCTCTAGCGGTGATGCTACAGGTTGCTTAGAGAGTTCATTATTGATTGATGACTCAGAAGTGTCAATGATTTATTTATTTTTCTTTATAAAAAGAATAATTTAAATACAGCATTTAGTAATGCTACATTGCTACTTGTTAAAAGAAAATAGCTTCTTACTGGAAAAGCTACACCATTTTGTAAACAGCTCAACTGTCAGTAACACTTTTTTTTAATCATCTGAAATGTGCTGCGACCTATATTACAAAACAACTTATATAATGCAATTATTACATCAAGCAAACAAAACATGCACAAAATGCACACATTTGGATTTGTAACGAATGATAGCGGTTACATGAGCCCAAGTTCATTTCTATGGGACATTTCCCACACACCCCTAATTTCAGTTTCACTTTAACTAATTTAATTTAGGACTGGCATTCATAATAATAGTTGATTATACTGAATGCCACTATAATTTATGTTTGTTTCAGACTTTTCACATTTTTCCATTCCTGTTCAGTTCAGAATACTATTAAATTAAAATTTCTAGTGGAGTGAGGGGGGAAAAATGCTTCGGTTTATTTATTGATATTTCACAATATTTCTGATTGTATTAATACAATGTGACTTACACAACAATGTGACTGTTTTTTTTTTTTTTTTTTTTTTTTTTTTGATGAATGTTTTTTTGAAGTGTTGTTTCTTTTTTTTGAGAAAATACTGTTGTTACTTCATAATGTGTGTGCAAGCTAAACTGAATCACTGAATGGCAAGACATGGCAAGCCAACTTGTGCAGATGTTTAACAGTATGTTTCATCAGCCCCCTCCAGCCAAACAGTTCAATGCCTCTACTGCAGCACAGCTCAACACCATTTTTAAAAGTATTAGACAGCCAACTGCCTGAGTAGTGGACTTCTTGTGCCCTTCTGTCTTATTCAACAATGTGCTGTGGCAGGCACAGAGCTGGAACCAGACAAGGAAGATGGCCAAAACAAATGGGTTGTCCTTGACATGGCTTGGATGGAGAGCAGTAACTGTGTTTCACTTTGCCTCGGCCCATTGGCTCTCTGTGTGCTTCAGGGCTAATGTGCTCTCCCATTTTACCAGCGCCATACCCTGTGCTCATTAATATTTGGATGGCTGTGTCCATGTTTGGGACATCCATTTTAAGAGCTCTTTGCACCGAGAAAAGCTGAATGGGTTTGATGTACCACACATCTCTTAGACGTCATGGTGTGTTGGAGTTGCTTTCCATCTTCAGACAAATATAAATGTAGAGCTCCAGATAACTGGAAACTAAGGGCTCTCAATTTATAATGGAATCATAGATAAACAACACCGCTGGGTAATGTTGTGCCTCATGCAGCTCCATACATCAACTGGGTCTTTTACTACCACAGCATGAGACAAAAGCTCTGTTCCAAAATCTAGTGAGCTACCTACTAAGAATTTTAAGGCCTCATGGATGAACTTCAATCAGAGGTAGAATAAAATAGTTTTGGCCAAATTATGAAGCAGCTTCACATGTATAAAACAGATAAGGCAATCACAGAATGTATTATGCCAAGTTCAGTGAAGAAATAAAAGGACAAATGGCAGACAAAGCGTAGTGTTAGCTTAGCAACATGCTAACGTTAAACTTTCCAGTGTGGAGAAACGGAGATGGGAAAAGGAGATGAGACAACAGCAACAACAAACTACTGGAGACCACAGCAATAACAGACAATGAGTGCTTGAATGAGAGGGTAAACCCTGTGGAGACGATCCCCGCGTATACGCGTGTTGAGGCATTTTCTCCTGATAACCCCGAAAATAACTTAAATTACACTTTCAGTTTTGATCATACAGATAAGAGCAATACATCAATCGAATCTGTAAAGGGTCTACTTTTATTTGTATACACAAATAACAACAACAAAACTTTGTGCATTTATAAAATAAAGAAAACAAACAGAGTGTGCTGTCTGCCGCCTTGGTTCTGCGTGATCTTCATTTAGAAACGTGTCATTAAAATGTACTGTAACTCAGCAAATACTCAACACAGAGACATGAGCGATAGATCTATAGAAAGCTTGACATGTCTACTTTTAAACTAAGCAAAAACTTATTGAAAACAAATATTCTGTGATAAAGTTATCCACATGAAAACAACACGATGTCCAGTCTTTCAAGTCTCCCTCCATTATATCTCATGTGACCACGCCCACGCGCCAAGTGCACTATTGATATTATAATCGTCCAAGTGAAGCTTGCGGTGGGTAAACGCCCACTTCACAGCAAACAAAGCAGCGAGACTGTACTTCACGTTTTTTGAAATGTTACTATTCACTTCACGCTGAGAGGAATAAGACATAATTCACCTCAAGAAGACCGCTGAGAGGAATAAGATTTAGATACTTCAGAAAGAAGAATGAAGTGGCTTGACCCAGCAGAGATAAACATGAGTAAGTATTTTTTTATTATTATTAATCTACTTGTATTAGTTTTCATATAACTTGTACACATTTTACTAGTTAGACTTTTTCCAAACTATAATTCCTGACAAAATGTATAATCAGGTGAAATATTATGAAGTTTCATTTACATCATCTCAGTGTTTCACAATGCCAGGATGTATTTTTTTATTTTTATTTTTTATAATATATATATATATATATATATATATATATATATATATATATATATATATATATATATATATATATATATATTCTATAACATAGTCAGCAATATGATATAAAAGTAATATGAGTTATAATGTTGCTAGCTTAATGTCAGTAAGAATGATTAGACAAAACTTTACTGTGATAGGCTATTCTCTGTTCATGAACATAGCCATACATGTTTATAACTAAATATATATATATATATATATATATATATATATATATATTGTGTAGGCCCACATACAAAGCATGCTTGTATTTTTAAGAATGTAACGGAGCTTCTTTTCATGAATATCTGCTCTGGTGTAAATATTTTTAATGTGTTATACCCCTCATTGGTGTTTGCAATCGTCTGAGGTAAAAAAAAAAAAAAAAAAAAAAGTGTGTATCAAGTAAGCTGTAAATATCACTGACAATAAATGTGTTTTGTGCTAATTGTGTTCTTTTTTTCCTTATAAATTACTACTAGTAGCAGTGACCATCACAATAATGTTAATGATGCAGTTTATTTGCGTAAACAGCTTGCTTATTTATTTATTTTTTTTTCAGATAAATAATAACCTGTTGGAAAGCGAGCCGATGCGAATAAGCAGCCCACTCAGGAACCTGGAACACTGCTAAGACCAAGCGAGGCACACACTCCCATCTCTTCAACGTATCTTCAAAAAAGTATGTCCTTCAGAGCACATAAACAATATACATTTTGGAAATGCCAGGTATGTGATGTTCATTTATATATTTCAACACGACACATGAGCCTGCATTTATTTGATCCAAAATACATAAAGTTGCATTTGCTAAAGCAGTAATATTGTGAAATATTTTTACCATTTAAAATAACTGCTTTCTATTTGAATATATTTTAAAATTTAATTTATACCTGTGATCAAAGCTAAATTTTCAGCATAATTACTTCAGTCTTACTCCAAGTGTAGCAATATACAGTATATCATTCAAAAACTTATTTAGCACACAAGTGATGATAAATACAATAATCATGTTATAAACTATGCTGTTCTGTCAATTAATCAAAAAATAATCTCTTTTCAAAATTAATAATAATAATAATAATAATGATAATAATGTTTTTTTGTGTAGCAAATCAGAATATTAGAATGATTTCTGAAGGATCGTGTGACTGGAGTAATGATGCTAAAAATTCAGCTTTGAAAGTCAGCTTTGATTGTTCCTAATACACTGTTTAACTGCACTCGCAAGTGAATCTCAAGTTATTTTGTGGGATAATTAAATATATTCTAAATAAACTACAAACATAAAAACATATACATTTATTTTGTCCTCACATTCTTTATTGTAACTCCTCCCTCTCAGTCACATACCTGACTGAAAGGCTCATTATGCAGGCCTTTGTCTTCTCAGGTGTGAATCACACAAATATTCATGGTCAATCATGCCTACTCGCATATACCCTTTAGAAATAAAAAGTGTCTTAGAAAATGTAAATTAATCTATTGTTTTCTGTGAGTGAGTAAACAAGATCTCCACATCATTTTGAAGCAAAAATTCTAGGCTACAAGGTCCATGTTTGACAGTCTTGTGAACAAATGTTCTGTATGTGTTTTATGACCTTATTTCATTGACTTCAAAATTGTAGTTTTTTTACTAACCACGCATAAACACTGTTTTCTCAAAAACACATTCATGTACATACAGTCGTGGCCAAAAGTTTTGAGAATAACATAAATATTGGAAATTGGAAAAGTTGCTGCTTAAGTTTTTATAATAGCAATTTGCATATACTCCAGAATGTTATGAAGAGTGATCAGATGAATTGCATAGTCCTTCTTTGCCATGAAAATTATCTTAATCCCAAAAAAACCTTTCCACTGCATTTCATTGCTGTCATTAAAGGACCTGCTGAGATCATTTCAGTAATCATCTTGTTAACTCAGGTGAGAATGTTGACGAGCACAAGGCTGGAGATCATTATGTCAGGCTGATTGGGTTAGAATGGCAGACTTGACATGTTAAAAGGAGGGTGATGCTTGAAATCATTGTTCTTCCATTGTTAACCATGGTGACCTGCAAAGAAACGCGTGCAGCCATCATTGCGTTGCATAAAAATGGCTTCACAGGCAAGGATATTGTGGCTACTAAGATTGCACCTAAATCAAAAAAAAGGGCGTCCAAGAAAGTCCAGCAAGCGCCAGGATCGTCTCCTAAAGAGGATTCAGCTGCGGGATCGGAGTGCCACCAGTGCAGAGCTTGCTCAGGAATGGCAGCAGGCAGGTGGTGAGCGCATCTGCATGCACAGTGAGGTGAAGACTTTTGGAAGATGGCCTGGTGTCAAGAAGGGCAGCAAAGAAGCCACTTCTCTCGAAAAAAAAACATCAGGGGACAGATTGATCTTCTGCAGAAAGTATAGTGAATGGACTGCTGAGGACTGGGGCAAAGTCATATTCTCCGATGAAGCCCCTTTCCATTTGTTTGGGGCATCTGGAAAAAGGCTTGTCCGGAGAAGAAAAGGTGAGCGCTACCCATCAGTCCTGTGTCATGCCAACAGTAAAGCATCCTGACACCATTCATGTGTGGGGTTGCTTCTCATCCAAGGGAGTGGGCTCACTCACAATTCTGCCCCAAAAACACAGCCATGAATAAAGAATGGTACCAAAACACCCTCCAACAGCAACTTCTTCCAACAACCCAACACAAACAGTTTGGTGAAGAACAATGCATTTTCCAGCACGATGGAGCACTGTGCCATAAGGCAAAAGTGATAACTAAGTGGCTCGGGGACCAGAATGTTGAAACTTTGGGTCCATGGCCTGGAAACTCCCCAGATCTTAATCCCATTGAGAACTTGTGGTCAATCCTCAAGAGGCGGGTGGACAAACAAAAACCCACTAATTCTGACAAACTCCAAGAAGTTATTATGAAAGAATGGGTTGCTATCAGTCAGGATTTGGCCCAGAAGTTGATTGAGAGCATGCCCAGTCGAATTGCAGAGGTCCTGAAAAAGAAGGGCCAACACTGCAAATACTGACTCTTTGCATAAATGTCATGTAATTGTCAATAAAAGCCTTTGAAACGTATGAAGTGCTTGTAATTATATTTCAGTACATCACAGAAACAACTGAAACAAAGATCTAAAAGCAGTTTAGCAGCAAACTTTTTGAAAACTAATATTTATGTAATTATCAAAACTTTTGGCCACGACTGTACATGCTATTTACATATTATGTTTATAAGCAACTGAAAAAAGCACAAATGTCAGGGGATGTCAAAACTTTTCCAGGCACCTAAAACCCCTTAGACCCCAGGGGCCGGTTGCACCAGCTGGACGTACACCCGGTAATAAAACTAGACTGGACGTAAAATGCGCTTTAAGTCGTGCGTAGAATTTATACCTGTTGCACCATCTCGTTGTAGTGCTATGTCTTGGACTAAATCTTATGCCTAATCAAAGGTAGGTGTAAAGTGAAAAGTCTTGACTTGTTTCCATAGTGATAATAAATAAAAACAATTGCAAGCATGTCTGATATACAGGCTAAACGATAGACAGGCTTTCAGACGTGAAAGAGTAATGAGAGACCGCACCAATCCTCTAGATATGTATGGAGACAGAGAACTTATTGAAAGGTTTCGTTTCAGCAGGGTTGAACTGTTAGAATTAATCAACGAGTTATCACCGCAGCTACAGCACGCAACAGACAGGAACGGAGCGCTGTCCCCAACACTGCAGGTGCTAATATCTCTTTGATTTTATGCCAGTGGATCTTTCCAAAATACATTCGCTGATATGGTAAATGTAAGCAGAAGTACAGCCTGCTGGGCAATACGACGAGTGTCTCTGGCCCTTCAAAGTCGGGCTCAAATACATGATTGTCTACCCACCCAGGAGGAGGCCACACGCACTAAGGACACATTTCGAAAAGATTCCGGCATACCCACGTGCGCATTCAGGCATCATCTAAAAACAAGTACCTTTTTATAAATAGGAAAGGCTTTCACTCAATCAACGTACAGGTTGTGCGGGATGCAAACATGAAATTAATAGAATTGGTGGCGCGGTGGTATGGGTCTGCACATGACGCAGGCATCTTGAGAGAGAGCGCACTGGCACAACTGTGTGAGGAGGGGCGGCTTTCTGGCATAATGCTTGGCCACAGTGGCTATCCTTTAAAGAAGTGGCTGATGACACCTGTCATGGTACCCCGAACGAAGCAGGAAAGACGGTACAACTATGTGCACTAACGGACGAGGTCGATCACTGAGCGCTGCATAGGAGTGCTCAAGCGCAGGTGTGTGGCTCATGTTTACTTTAACGGAGTGTCTATTTACACTAAGTTTAAATATAAAGCTGCCAGCCCTTATTTATTTTAGCTACCTTAAACTGCCATTGGTTACTAAAGAGTAATAATGTAGATTTTACCTCGGCGGGATAGCTATTGCAATTTCTTCCCTGCAGATTCCACTGCCTGCACAGTGAAATCAGGATGGCGCCAGAGAGGGTATGCACCATTGTATGTGCAGCAGCTGTGTTGCACAACATTTGCATAGACAAGAGAGTGCCTCTTCCTGCGGAGGATTTAGAACTAGTGGAGGTAGGGTTGGAAGTGATCAGGGAGCAATTGGAAGAGTGGGGTGTGGTGTGTAGTATAGTCGGAGGAGAGGTTGTTGGGGTTATTATCATGTTAAGATATATATTTTGTAGGTCTAATGTATAAATATTGTATATTATATTGTATAAAAAGAAAATGAAATGTATTTATTTTATTTTACATTTCACTTATTCACATTTCAACATTTGACATTTTTTCTACTGTCACAAAGCATAAGCAAAGTGAATAAACTAAAGCTGTACAAAATGATTACTGGCAAGAAAAAATAAATTATTTAGCTATTGATTAAATTGTGTGTATTATGAAATCAAACTAGATTTGCTGATGCAGTTTTTTTTTTTTAATATTAAGATGTATTTAGGATTTAATTAGGGATTTAAAACATACAGAACATGTCTCATAGGATTATTCAGATGTTCAAAAACACACTGTCATTCTCGATTGTGTAGCTGGCCTTTCGCTCTAACAGCTGGATTTTTAAGGCAAGTTTCCGTTTCTCTAGCTTCTCCTTTTCTACCCTTAACTTCTCTGTCTCCATCTCCACTCTCTTAATTTCTTTCTTCAGTAACACAGCCTGAAGATCCGGTTCCCTTGTCCTTCGAGGAGGTAACGTGGTCGTGTTTTTTGGAGCTGTCCACGGTGCTAAAGGTGGATTGGGATTATCTGCAAAAGTTGAATGCATTATTAATGTATGAATTGCTTTAGAAATTTGTGTAGGTTACGCCGTACACAGTGTAAACAGGTCTATAGCCTATAACAATTTATAAGCCCACTATTTTAATTTTACCTTCATAACTGGTGTCTGACAAATCATTTGAAATGGAAGAAAAACTCCCATCCTCTTCAGCTTCAACTTGCTTTTCTTCTGTTACATCTACTGTGCTGTTACTGGCACTAGTGTCATAGCCTTTTAGGCCAGTAAAAGCTGGCGAGTCGTCTCCAAAAACATCAATTATAATCGTGCTGTAGGGTGAGATTTTTTTTTATTTTTTTTACTTCCTCAACTGTCCGGTTTCCTAATCCACCCTCAGCTTCATTTACTGCCACTGTTATCTTTTGCCAGATGTCATGTTTTTTTCTTATTTGTTACTGAATTGTTTTGTTTGCATACTAAAATATGCACATACCTACTGAAGAGTTCAAGAGTTTTTTCTTGTTTCACAATCTGAGTAATTTAATTTTCTTCTTTTCGGTTCAGCAGCCATTTTTCATTTATTCATTGGAGCCGGTAATTTCAAGTTGAAACCATAGTAACACAAATAGCGTTGTGTCCGCGAGGATGTGCACAGTCTACGCTAAAGCTTAGCTGCGCCTAGTCGTAGTTTTAGATGGTGCAACAGGTGTAAATATTAATTGGAAAACTGGACGTAACTAAGTCCAACATAGAGCTTACACCCAACCTTTTTATGTCCAGCTGGTGCAACCAGCCCCAGAGGGTTAATGTAGCTTGCACTCACGGTTGTACACGAAAGCAGCTCTGGGCAGATGACGTATGGAGGTCGGCTTTGCGCATGCGCCGCTCAGAAGTGACGAACGCGGAAACGCAGCGGAGAGATCAAAACAAAACAACGGTCACTTATTAGAAGTACAAAACAAGGATTTGTAAATAAGAATGTTGGAGGATTTTGATATAAGCTAAGAGAAGACTGGTTTTCCTTTGCTAAAGTAAAGAAAATTTGCTTCCTTTGCTCCTGTTAACAAAAGCTGGTTTTCATGAGACTCAATTGCACATGCGCAACGCTGACCTCATACGTCATCCGCCCAGAGCTGCTTCGGTGTACAACTGTTGGCGCAAGCTACAATAAAGTAATTATTACATTTTGAATATGTATATTGTTCTTACAAAAACGCACTGATTCGCTACAGGAGGCCTTTGTTCACCCCCCCCCCCCGGAACTGTGTGAGACATTTTTATTTTATTTTTTTATGGATGGGCGCTTTTTATTTAACTTCTTTTGGACTGATATAACTCAGACTGGATCCGTCTGAAAGAAGAAAGTCATATACACCTAACTCACAGCCTGTAAGTTTTTCATATTTAAAGAATTTGCCACTGATGATTCAAACGCAAGTTTTGAGCAGTGTAGGGTAGCGCTTGTTGTATGTCGTTTCTCCAATTACAAATGCAGACATGGTTTTATGTTTACGCAACGCGTAAAAAGACAGTTTTAGTCATTATAATCAGTAATTATGTCCCCACTGGATGCTACAAATGCTTTGTTTGTAATGGGTTTTACTGGTTTTGTCTCATCGTGCTGGGAGACGGCACCACAGTATGGTAAGGGGCATAACATTTCCATCACACGCTTGAGGTATTCAGCCAATCACAATGCACTGGATAGCTGGCCAATCAGCGCATACCTCGCTTTTTTAGAAGAATGAGCTTTGTAAAAATTGACGTGTTTCAGAAAGGTGGAGCATAGAGGAGCACCAATAATGTACATTATATGGAAAATAATGTGTTTTTTTAACCTTAAACCACATAAACACATTACATTACACCAAATACACAAATAATGTTCTTTTTAGACCCCTTTAAATAGCAGTAGACAGCAAGGCTCACTAGGTTTTTCTACAGGTGATTCTCTTCATGCAAAGCTGCAAACTGTGCTTGTTGCAATCACAAACACATACACACAAACACTCCCCGAACCTTCACTTTGATCTTTTTTTAGCTGAATCACAGAAAACTAGAAAGGTTTTGACTCAACTTGTGTTCGTCGGTCCAACAAAATATCCAAGAGATGGATGGTGTAGGCACACAGTGATGGGAGATATGCTGACTAATAGTAAGTAGCACCCTTCTAAACTGCGCTTAGGTTATATCCCCATCAGCTAAAGTTAATGTTGAACTGCATCTAAAATGGTGCTGAATAAATGTTTATCACCATCGTGACAGGAGTTTGCTAGCATGGTACTCAGCATATAAGCAGTTTGGAGAACTCCTTTGTAGAAAGGTCAATTGCTATGTCCTTAAAATATGGTAATTTATTCAATAATCAGAGGTTTCATGCATTGCTTATCTTCTAATCCATAGCCCTGTACAGTTAATCGTGCATAAATTCAAACAGACAAGCAAAGTATAAGCACATACATGTACAAACAATGCACACAGTGCTGAATCATAATTTCATGTCACCAAATGAAAATGTCTCCTGTTCAGAAGGCCTGAGGGGTTTGCTAATGATTAAATGATGCTCAGAAGATAAAGTTCATGAAGCTCAGTGTTGGAATGACCACGGCAGGCTGGAAAATATAGCCGCATTATTTGTATTTATTTATTTTTTATTTTTTCTTCCAAACGTAATTTAGTTTGAAACAACTCACTGCTTCAATCACTGCTTATGTAATGCAGGAATTTCCACAATTATTCAAAGGTGATATTTGATTATGTTCCTCTGGTATCAAAGAGCAAACAACATTATATTTTCTGAAACTTAAGCTGATGCTGCACCTTAAAAAAAAGAAGCTTCAACCCATTTGAGTGATCCTTTAGTGTACCTCATTTGCACTACGCAAGACTGCACCCTAGTGGTTAACAAAAATGTCTGCAGAAAGATCAACTATTTCATTTCAGCATCATAATGATGAAGAGCTCCATGTCGGAGAGATGAAAGATGGTAATATAACTCCACTGTTAGGCGTATGAAATAATATTGTAAGAGACAATGGATGAAGATGAAGATGAAAAAAAAAAAACAGTTTGAAATAGTCAAAAGGATCACAGTGTGCAATATAAAAATGTTTTTGGCCAATATAAAGCAAAACAGGTGTAAATGGGTGACAGTGAACAACAACGGTTTGCTATTTTTCAAACTCCTTCCCCACATATTCTACCTTTGTTTCCTATTGTCAGTGTTGTTGCTTGGCAACAAGGAATATTTTTATGGCTAAACCTCAGCTGCTGCAGAATGTTCTCCACTTAAACGAAAGTCTGCCAAGCTTGTCGCTATGATGTTATCAGATGATTTGATGAATGTTTCCCCACACTGACGATATCTCTATTAGAGTGCCAGCTGAGAAACAAAAACCGAGCTCAAAAAACATCTCCTGACTGACCAAAAATGGGCAGATGCCCAGAGAAAAAACACTGGCAACAAACAAGGCACGCTACTGGCGGAGAAAACATGGGGTAAAAAATGAAAGATGGAAAACTCTGGTTGTCTCACAACATAGAGAAAGAGAGAGAAAAAAACAGCAACATCACGGAGTTCCTATTTTATGTGTCGCAGCAGAGCTGATAAACCCTTTACACGCAAACAAACCTCTCTGACTAACGCCCTACTAAAAGGCCTGCTGAACTGAAATGCATGTAAGTAATATCAATAATTCAGTGACATCTGCTGTTTGTGAAGAGAATGACCCCTGGCAGTGACGCTCCATGAGTGTAAAATGAGTTCAGGGAGAGAAATGAGCATGGCTAATTTACCGCTGTGCTGATGAGACAGACTGAAAGGAAAATAATAAAGCTGGCTGTGAATGTGCAAGTGTGTGCGTCAGCCTGACCCTGCATGCTCACTTAATATATCCATTTATCTACCCAACCATCCATCCATCTAAAACAAATTGTAGACTGATGATTTTTCCCCCCACATTGAGATACACACTTTTACAATTCTAAAATAAAAAAATCAATAACATGTAAATTATTATTATTATTATTATTATTATTATTATTATTATTATTATTATTATTAAATATCAACTTTGCTATTACAAAATATGCTATTCTTCTAAAAATCTACTTTCCCACACTATGAACATTAAAAAATAAAAAATCATAATATTAATAAATTTACTACCAAATATTAACTTTATTATTAAATATAGATTTTTTTACATTAATAATAATAATAATAATAATAATAATAATAATAATATGGTCATACATTTTAATAACATATTATTTTGGTATTATTATTATTATTAGTAGTAGTTGTAGTAGTAGTAGTAGTAGTATTAAAATATGTTATTATAAAATATATAAAAATGGTATGTACTTCCCCACACAGACAATTTACATTTTAAAACCATGTATACTACTACTACTACTACTATTTATTTTATTTTTATTATAAATAAGGGTTATATTATTTTGTTTTAATTTATTTTTATTATAAATAAGGGTTATATTATTTTGTTCTACTACTACTACCACTAATATATTAATATAATAACAACAATAATAATAATAATAATAATAATAATAATAATAATAATAATAATAATAATATAATAATAATAATAATAATGATAATAATAATAATAATAACATGTTTTATTATTAAATATAATCATTGTTGTTAGTAAATATATAATCATTTTTTTTTCTCTCTCTCTCTCTTTTTCACTTTGCACTCTCTTTATGAAAGTTAGGGGGAACAAGGCATGACATAGACCAGTTTCGAAGCAGAGTTTTGTTGCAGACATTGCTCTCCTGCAGAGTGAACATGTGTACTACTTGATGTGTCACAGCTCCAATATGATAATGCAGATTTACAATAAATACTTGAAAAACAAAAAAAGAAAGCTGGATTAAAGTTTGCTTTGTTAGTAGCCGTATAGAAAATCACAAACCCCAAAAGCGGGGTTGGCTCCCAGCTCCAGCAGACACTTCACTGCAGAGGTACACAGGTTTGAGGAGGCGATGTGCAGCGCAGTGCCGAAGTCAAAATCACTGCAGGTCGCATCCACCTCTGAAACCCAACAGACCACATATGGACATCATCACACAAGCACTTGAGTTTGCCATGAGATTCAAACTGCTATTTTGATTCCCACTGTCATTGCATTATCTCTCCTCACCTCCCGACTGTGACGCCTGCAGAACCATTCGGATGAGAGGAGGGACGTCAAAATATGCTGCGTAGTGGAGAGCGTTCAAGTTGGTCCAGCGGCTGCGTAAGGACGGCTCAGCTCCCAGGCACAACAGCTGATGGGCAAAACTGGCAGCACTCTCAGCATCACCTGCAATCAGATGTGACTGTCATATCGGTTCTTTTCCCAGTTATCACAAGTGCTGTATCAATGATCTGTCCTATTAATCAAAAATATTTCATATTATGTTTTTTTTTTTTTTCTTCAACTGAATACACGGTCACCTATTCCTGGAGCTCCTGCTTTGCAGCAGTAGTGCAGCAAAGTCATGTCAGTGAGACCATTTCTGTCATTGACACCACAGTCTCTTTTCAGAATCTACGGAACACAAAAATTCTCACTTGAATAGATACAGCAAGGACACCCAGCTAAAGATTTCATGCTGACAGAGACACACACGGTCTGCAAAGATAATATTTCAGTCAACAGAGCCTGACACTGAACTCAGGGTGGGGGAATGTGTGGGTATGTTTTATGACAGCTGCAAGAAAACATGAAATTAAAATTGACCCTGTTTAGATGTTAAATGTCCCTGGCCTTGTTAAGCACAATCCATCAGTGAATGTTTTTCAGAAGAAAAAGAAAAGTTTGTTTTCACAATTTTTCATCAAAATGTAATTTCATTCCTTTCCTCTAAACATTTTTCAGGAAAAATAAGTATACCAATTGGATTTTTGCATCTTCTAATAAAATTGTGAATGGTGCTTGTGTTAATCAACATTGCTACAGAGTTGCTGGGGTGTTCTGAGAGTTGCCTCAGCCCAAATCTTTGTTTCTGTCCAAAACCTAGTAAACTGCTCATGCAGGCAACCTTTTAAGGCACAATCGTGTTTAAAAAAAAAGTAATAATAATTGTGACCTATTTACATGTTGTATGTCCTATGATTATTACACTTAATAGAATAGGATACAATGGCGCTAAAGGGGCACTGTTGAAAAAGATGCATTTGATTTAATTTTCCTTTAAACCACCAGATGGCCCAAAAACTCACTGCAGATTTTTTTTCTAATCATCCACCCTACATTATGCTCTTGAAAACTTGGCTGATCCTTGATGTGATCTCCCACACATTTTTATTAGTAGTAGTAGTATTTATTATTAATCTTTTTTTTTTTTCTTTTTTTTTTTATGTACAATTTAATTTGGGTGTCAACCTTATAAATAATCACCATATTTGTAATGAAACTATTATATTTAAAAACATTATATTAATCATATATAACATTCATTTTTTTTTTCTGTAAAGTTTTATTCAAAATATTATGAGATTTCCTTCGAGCACTGTAGAAATCTTTATTTTATTTGTACTAATTTATTTTTTTCTGTATTTGTGAAATGAATACATTTAAAAAAAAAATCCTGATGGGATCGTTTGAACCAATATTATTATGCAAAATAAAGCCTTGTGCCTCATGCTGTTGAGTCTTTTAAAAAGCCTCCCTTACCACCATGTTAGAAATGTTTATTAAAACTAGTTAAAATCAAATAAGTTTTTTTATTAATTAATTAATGTATGTATGTATGTATGTATATATGTATTCATTGATTGATTGCAAGTATGTATTTATTTTTCAAGTTTCAGTTAATGGTTGTTTTTATTTTAAATAACAGATTTTTATTTTATTATATTTTATTTTATTTTATTTTATTTGAGGGGGGGGGTAGTCATCCTTTTTATCGTATACCAGCAGAAAATCACAAATGTATAAGTTTCATTTAAATACGCATCATTGCATTTCATATTATCTTTAAAAACCATGAGACTGACACTCAGAATAACTCTGACCTCATTGCCAATGACACTAATATTCCGCTGGACTTGAGGAACCTACTGTTTGAGAACAGCAAACAGCTCGGGAACAGTGGTCCGCGGATCCAACAGAACTTCCAGACACAGAGCGTCATCTGGTTCAAAGAAAGAGAACTCTGCAGAGCAAAACACTCACATCTGTAAGATCTTTAAACAACCTCAGAACCTAAAAATAAGCTGAAGTCAATAAAATTATTATTCAAAATCCTATTCATTTTGATTTATCCATGCTGACCATGCCAGAGCCCGATCACTCAAATTCAGTTAAACATTTCAGTTTGAAGTGAATTACAGTGAAGTGCGAGAGTGAATCAGAAGTGAATACAGAGAGAGAATGATGTATCAGTGCTGACAGGCAGAAAATTGAAAAATAATGTCTGTGACCTTGTTTGTAATTAATTTTTTTTTACAGCAGCTTAAGCAGAGTCCACAATTTAGGGTCTAAACTTTACTTCATAAATAAAGCTACACTTCAGAAAACAGCTAAATATTTTTTTTTGTTGTTGTTTATTGGCCAGGCAGCCTCCTGACCGGAAAATAAATAAATCCATCGCTGTACAGTCGCAGGCAGAATCTGATGAGATAATTAACCGAAGTGTCAGCATTTTTGGTGTGTGACCTACTTAAAAGCATGCATGAGAACATTTTCACAGGGGCTAAACTGAAAGAACATTTTGATGAAGGATGCACATGTACAGACCCACACACTCACCGCGGTCTGAAGGCATGGGCACTGATGCCACCTGATGGATCACCGGTCGCTCAGAGTTACGGGGAATAAGGCTGTACCGTCCCAGGACCGACTCTACCTCTGAAGACTCCCTCAGCACATCCTCTTTGGTCATTTCCCCCTCACCACCTAAACACACACACACACACACAAAAATATATATATATATATTAATTGGTATAACAAAAACATTAATAGTCACATCTGGGGAAACATTATAAACAGGCTAAAAAAAAGGATAACGATGAACTACAAATTGTAAACAGCAATCATTTGAAATATAAGTTTTTTTGTTTGTTTGTTTGTTTGTTTTTTAACACACTCTAAAATTGCTGTCCGTGTGAATGGGGCATTACTTGTCCATCCACAATTATGTAAGGTCTAACATTATCTTCATTAGGGTGTTTTTTGGCAAATGTCACTGTAATAGCTCCTATAAAACTCCAGGTTGTGGTAATTTACCGCCCTCCTGGGCTAATTCTATCTACCTTCCTAAAGGAACTGGATGGGCTGCTGTCCTCATTCCCGGAGGATGGCAGTCCACTTTTAATCTTTGGTGACTTCAACATTCATCTGGACGAGCCTTATGCTACAGACTTCCATTTACTCCTTGCTTCATTCGATCTCAAACGACTTACCACTACAAGCACACACAAATCAGACAACCAACTTGACTTAATTTACACACAAAATTGCATTGCAGACAACATTCTGGTAAAACCCGTACATATCTCTAACCATTTCTTCATTACATTAAAACTACATTTTGCTACCTGTGCGCCACCAACCGCTATACCAGTTACTTTTAGACTAAAAAGTCCCCCTCCCATCTTTCTTCCGTAGTATCCACTTCTCTTCCCTCACCTACTCATTTCTCATCTCTGGATGTGAATGCAGCAACTGACACTTTATGGTCTACTTTAACCTCTTGTCTAGATCAGTGGTTCTCAACTCCAGTCCTCAGGACCCACTGCTCTGCACATTTTGTTTGTCTCCCTTATTTATCGCACCTGATTCAGATCATCAGCTCATTAGGAGAGAGATCCATGAACCTGAACTGAGTGTGTCAGATTCAGAAACATTCAAAATGTGCAGAACAGCGGGTCCCGAGGCCTGGAGTTGAGAACCACTGGTCTAGATGATATTTGTCCTCTCTCCTCCAGGCCAGCAGTAGCGGTTTTTGGCATGTGCGAACCGGGCAGCCGCCCGGGGTGTCATTTTTTTATGATACTGTCCATGGGGGGCGGCACGAGCAGTTTAAAAAAAATAAAAATAAAATAATAATATTAATCCTCTGCACCGCTGTCGTGAAGTGGTTTTCTATTATCTATCATTTCACTGCGTGGGGAATTGGCAAATCGGCGCCCCTGCTTGCTTGCTTGCTGAGAAGATGCCATGCACAGAAGCTGTGTGAGAAGAGGAAAGGGGAGCGGGGAGCAGTTTCACCATAATATTGTGCTTTGCAACAAAACTGTTCAGTTATTATTTATTTCCATCAGTTTGGTTAAAGTTAGGCCTTGTAATTAGCCAACGGAATTTTCAAATCTGTGTAATTATGATTTAAATCGGACTACTTTTCAAATTGTATTTCATAAACCAACATCTCAGACGTTATGTCAAAACATTGTGGGGTTTCAAATCAAAAAATGACTTTCTGTTACAGAACAGGGCATTGATTTCATACATGTCCACTGTAGAGGACATCATGTTTATCAGGCATTTTGGGAGACACAACAAGTGAACATGGAAATAAATTATACATCAATATTCCTATGAAATATTAGATATTATTATTAAAATGTTGCCAATTATTACTCCAATTATTACACTTCTTTTTTCATAAAATTTTGCTCCAAGAGCACATTAATATGCAAATTAGATTCAGTGTATAGATACATTGCATTGAATGGGAATATTAATTTATGGCCATTTTACCCACATATTGCATAAAGTAAAATGGTGTATCAATTCATTCCATTATATCTTTCATAACATAGTTGAGAATCATCTTTATACAAATTTTGGTTAAAAAATATCCTGAACCCAAGTTATTGGTGATTGAAAAAAAAAAAAAAAAAAAAAAAAAAATCCCATTGTTTTTGCCTATACATGTAATTTCATGTCATTTTATTTTCCTAGTCCTAGTGTCCACTACAGATGACATAGTATAACATATGAATAAAAGATCAATTTCCAAAAACCTATTTTTTTTAAGTTTTTTTTTTTTTTTTTTTACCATTTGTTTCTTATACTCTAAACAATGTGATGGCATAAAAGAAGACTAAATTCAAAAAAGTCTCTGCTCTTGTTACATTTTCATATATCTTATTGTATACATTTTTGGCACATTTATGTATATAGTGTATATTTATTTAAGTTCTGATAACTAATACTGTCATATTTTATTCAGAATTGTGTTCATTGTCTTTTGGCAATGGTGAAAGTGGAGATTGTGCACCATAAAAAGTGTGTTTCCTGTTATAATTACAATTTTTTCATGGGCTGCCACTTCTTACCCCTAGCTATCCGATGTTCTCCGTGAGCATCGGACCAAACTCAGGGCAGCAAAGAGAAAATGGTGCAAATCAAAAATCCGTCAGACCGGACTATGTATGTCTTTGCTTTCATCTTTCTCTGCTGAAGTCCAAACTGCCAAATCTTCATACTTCCACAACAAGATCAACAGCGCCCCAGACACACGTAAGCTCTTCAAAACATTTAATTCTCTCCTCTGTCCCCCTCCACCACCTCCCACCACTTCTATAACAGCCGATGATTTCACCACATTCTTCCAAGACAAAACCAGAATAATCAGTAGTCAATTCTCAGCCCAACACACACAGGACCTCAAACCAACCACACCAACCACTAAAACACCCATCTTCTCCCTCTGTCCCCTCACTGAGGCAGAAGTATCAAAACTTCTCTCCAACCACCCTACAACATGCCCTCTAGACCCAATCCCCTCACACCTCCTCCAAGCAATCTCTCCTACACTTTTACCAGCACTCACACACATTATCAACACATCTCTCCTCACAGGCACCTTCCCCACTGCATTCAAGCAGGCTCGGGTAACCCCACTGCTCAAAATACCTACATTAAACACTTCACTTACAGATAGCTACAGTCCTGTCTCTCTCCTCCATTCATAGCGAAAACCCTTGAAAGAGTTGTTTTCAACCAGATATCATTGTTTTTCTCACAGAACAACAAACTGGACACTAACCAGTCAGGTTCCAGGAGTGGGTATTCAACTGAGACTGCGCTACTGCAAAAGCTTATTCCAAATCATCAGTTCTTATTCTGTTAGATCTATCTGCTGCTTTTGACACTGTCAATCATCAGATCTTCCTGTCTGCCCTCTCATCACTGGGCATCACAGGGATTCCACTTCGCTGGTTTGAATCCTATCTCACTGGTAGGTCTTTTAGGGTGGCTTGGGAAGGGGAGGTATCCAAAGTACATCAACTTGTCACTGGGGTTCCTCAGGGATCAGTTCTTGGACCCCTCCTCTTCTCCACATACACAACATCACTGGGTCCCATTATACAGGCACACGGCTTCTCCTACCATAGCTATGCTGATGACATACAGCTCTATCTTTCATTTCAACCAGAAGATCCAACAGTAGCTGCACGGATCTAATGCTGCCTGGCGGACATCTTGGCATGGATGAAAGATTATCACCTACAGCCCAACCTGGCAAAGACTGAGCTTCTTGTCTTCCCTGCCACTCCAACTCTACAGTATGATTTCTCCATCTAGCTAGGTTCTTCTACAATTACCCCATCAACTTCAGTCAGAAATCTTGGTGTAACCTTTGAAGACCAGCTGACCTTCAAAGACCACATTGCAAAGACTACTTGATCTTGCAGGTTTGCATTGCACAACATCAGAAAGATCAGGCCCTTTCTAACGGAGCATGCTGCACAACTTCTTGTCCAGGCCCTTGCCATTTCTAAGCTGGACTACTGCAATACTCTTCTGGCTGGACTTCCATTAAGCACAATCAAACCTCTACAAATGATTCAGAATGCAGTGGCACGACTGGTCTTCAACAAGCCCACAAGAGCCCATGTTACACCTCTCTTTATCTGCTTGCACTGGTTACCGGTTGCGGCTCGCATCAAGTTCAAGACATTGATGATTGCATATAGAACAGCCACAGGCTCAGCACCCGCCTACTTCCACTCACTACTATGAATCTACATCCCTTCCAGAAGTCTGAGATCCACTAGTGAACGACGCCTCGTGGTACCATCACAGAGAGGCTCAGAATCACTTTCCAGAACATTCTCGTTCACCATTCCTGGCTGGTGGAATGATCTTCCCACCTCTATCAGGAATGCAGAATCCCTGTCAATTTTCAAGCGACAGCTGAAAACTCATCTCTTTTGAAGCTACTTGACTTCATCATAAAAAAAAATATATAAATAAAAAAATTGTTTTTCTCTTTATTTATTCCTTCTCTTTCTAGCTTGTACTTATTAGAACAATGTCTAAAACTTGGCATTACAAACACTGTCTGTTTGCCTCTTTAAGAAGAATCACTTGTAAGTCGCTTTGGATAAAAGCGTCTGCAAAATGACTAAATGTAAATGTTGATATAAGTAATTGAGATCAATTTGATTAATAAGCATATGAAATTAAATCTATTAAAATGAAAATTGACAGGCCTAGTTATTAATAATGTCATCAGCTGCTGAGCTCGCAATCTCAATTTACAGACATCATTAGCCACATCGTCATTCTGGGCCAAAGCACACTGAATTACAAAGCTGCTTAAAATATCGCACTCACAGCTTTGGGTGTAATAATAATAATAATAAAAAAACAACAAACAGAGAAGGAGATTAGATAGGTAAAAGCATGCTTCGTAAATAAATGACATAAATATGTACATCCATCCATCAATCAATCAGTCTGCATTATCAAGCAGAAAACTGGTTAGGATTCATTTAAAAATGTATTCATAAAAGAAACAATAAAATAAATACACACTACAACATACAAAGAAAAAGGAGCACACAACACTCAAAATTATGGTATTCTGACTGTCTGTCTTGCATTTGCTCAATAACTGCCATTTTGGTAGTCTGTCCTTTTACTAATGACTTAAAACAAACCTCAACAAAGGTACTCTTCAAGTTCTGTATCTCTGCACACTGGTTTAAGCCCTGCCGTCACTTGCCACTTCCAAAGGAGCTATTCATTAAACACACCCCCCTGGAAGGGTAGTTTTACTCTTTGTGAGAGGCAAATTTTCTTAAATCTACTAACTAAAAGATGGGAAAGAGTGGTCAATAGGTTTATTACAGTGAGGTCCAAATGTATGCTTATTGTGGGCTATTTATCATATGTTTAATATGGGGTATATGTCATGTGTTTCAAAGCAACATACACAAGTCAATGTGGACTTTTAATCTGCCAGTGCACTAAAACACAGTTACACCCATGTGACTGAGTGATCTGAATGAGCTTTGCAGCTGAGGTGGTACAGAAAGTACAATGCGAGTATGCATTAGAAGAAACAGTGTTTACTGGTTCATTGATGTGCATTTCAAAATAAAGCATTTAGTTTGCTAGGGGTTTTTAATTTGTTATGGGTTAAAAAATTAAGCTCGGTGGATGGATGGACGGAAGGATGCCTAGGGAGATATCATTCATTCTGACTGCACAAACTTGATTTTCACATTTGCATATTGCCAAATATGCAAGTGCTTTACAGATAACTGGACAAAGGTAATCATGATACACAAAGGAGAAGAGTTATTTATTTAATTTCTGCGGAAATTACATCTTTTATATTTTACTTTGTGCAAATGTTAGACTCAAAAAATGATTAATAGATTAATCAGATTAACAAGCTTTTGCTTCATACCGCTTCTTTTCAGACTTGTTGTTATTGGTACTTGTATGGGATGGGATGGGCCGATTACCGGTTTCAAGGTATACCGCGATTTGAAAATTTCACAGTTTCAAAAGCACTAATATTTTCCACTATACCATTCCTGCGGTATTCGCTGTTTTTCATGTCTCCTTAAAGACTGAAAGTGTAGGAATCCCCCAGGTTGAGTGCAGTCAAAGACTATAGAATACCCAAGATGTGTCACTCATATAGTTTTGAATGGGGAAAAATGCAACACACAATATGGCCGCTCAATCGCAGGAAGCCCCGCCTTCTAAATAAAAGAGCCAACCAGTTGCTACAGAAACAGTCAGCGTTCTGAGACGTGTGCTTTAGAACTGTCCATGCGCCCTGGCTGAGCCTGAAAAATAAGCTTTATATAATGCTTTCTTTGGTGATTTCAAATATGAAATTTAATTTGTAAGAATAATTAACAGGTTTGGAGAAGTTATGTTTCCCCATACAAAGAGATAGGAGCTGCACTTCCATGCTCGAGAGGCATTTCAAAGATGGCCGGCGAGTGACATGACTTGTCTTAAAGAGACTTTTGTGCAGTGTAGAGAGTTACATGCAGTGTTGCCAATTTAGCTACTTTGTAGCTAGATTTAGCGACTTCCCCACCCCTTTTGAGACTTTTTTCAAAATTTTAAGGACAAATATAGCAACTTCTTGGACAAACCTTTTCTAAGTTCTCATCTCTACATTCATCTTTATATACAATATATCAGTGAATTCGCCATTATAATGTCATCTAGTGACATTTAGCTACCAGATTTAGCTACTTTCAACTGAAAGCAGTTGGCAACACTGGTAACACATCTCCTCCAACTGCTGGTGGGAGCAGTCAATCACGTATGTGTAGGATAGCCGAACTTAAGGAGCTGCCCCTGGAATAGGGCTGCACGATGAATCGCATGTGATTGTCATGCGTGTCTTGTCAGTAAAGCTGGTTCTGTGATTAGTAGCAAATGTCCATCACCTGCTTTTAAATTACTTCGATGTACTGAAAAAAATCTGTATAGATTACTTTTATGAGGGCATTTGTATGGAGATAGAATTGTTGTTTAATTCCAAATAAATAGATTATGATCCACAAATAAATGTAAAGAGATTTAAAAATATTAAACATATTGACAAATAAATCTAATGAGATCCACAAATAAATCTTAAAGTTTCACAAATAAGAATTAAATTCACAAATAATTAAAATTAGATTTGCAAATAAAAAACATATTCACAAATATATATTTATGTCACAACCACAACTTTGTCTGGCATTTATTTGTGAATCGCGTCCTGTGCATCTGTAGATAGCTGCATGCATTTGTGAATCGCGTCCTGTGCATTTGCGAATTGTGAAACATTTCTTGCGTCAAGACCATAGACAGTAAAAGAAATGGACACAGCGACCCCATTGGAACTCAATTGAGACAAGTGATGTGCATATTTTTAGCGATCTTTTTAGAACTTCCGCTTTCTGACGCGCAGACTCAGAAACTAGCATTGATGACGTCAGCAACCTGTCTGACAGATGTAAACCTTCTAGTAGCTGTGCGTGCAAACTGCCATCGTTAATCTTGCAGAGACGGCGAGCTTGAGCGGGGAGTTCTTTGGCTGTGAGTGAGCAGGAGTAAGTATTCTGATTAATTATTTTGTATAGTACTTTTAAAATGTAACGCAACACGCCATAATCTCTTGAGGTCTCCCCGATTGCCTGCAGAGCTTCTCCTCCTGTCTGTACCGGTAATTTCTCTACTGTGCGACAGAGAGTCGAGTGGTTATGACGCAATCGTTAGCCTATTTTTACAAAAACTGTTTCTACGGGGCCATAATGTAACATAGAAGGTAATGGAGCCCTTTATACATTGTCGTGTATCTTTAGAAATAAATAATGGACAAATGGAGTCTTTAAACGCCTCAGATATAAAGTTATTTTCGCTGTCAAAGTGACGCAAAAATGAATGGGAGTCAATGGGATGCTAACGCAAGTGAAGTTCTGCTACAAGATGGCGGCACGCGGCCGACTTCAACTTCCGGTTGACTTCCTTGCCCCCTGGTCAAGACGTGCTGACAATCCACAAATACGTGGACTCCACCCACCGTCTACTCAAGCCAATCAGATAACAGCCACATTTCGCTGACCAATCATAGCACGATCTCGCTATAGCCAATCACGTT
Organism: Cyprinus carpio; assembly: GCF_018340385.1. Taxonomy (NCBI): domain Eukaryota; kingdom Metazoa; phylum Chordata; class Actinopteri; order Cypriniformes; family Cyprinidae; genus Cyprinus; species Cyprinus carpio. The sequence goes on from NC_056588.1 coordinate 22,128,096, forward strand.
TTGCTTTACAAGGGCGGTGCTCGTCCTGAGATAAACTTCATTCATCTGCATTGGCTCAAATAGGGTAACATAAGGGCCATAAAAGGGGTAACGTTACAGTAAAAGATGTTTAAAACTGGATTTCGTTAGACCATTAGACTGTGTATCATGCCGACCAAGCCACAGTATTTTATGTTACGTGACTTTGAAAATGCCAGAGAAAACAGTGCGTGATGAAGTGTAGTAGGTGCTCTATTCTAGTGCATTTACAGTGCGTTCTTTCACTGTATATATTCAGTTTATTAAATAAATATAAATTATAAATGTATATAAAGTTACATTTCGAATGATCACAAATTCAAGATATGGGAGCAAAAAGAAAATGTCTATTTATATAATTTAATATAGTTTTTTATTATTCTATATCTTATATATATATATATTATATATATATATATATATATATATATATTAAGTTAACTGTCGTTCTCAAAAATCACATGATTTCAAATGTGATCTTTTAAAATTATGTGATAATTAATATACAGTTCAATAAACAAAACGTGAATTAAGAGACTTAAGTTTTAGAATCAATTGTAAACCATTTTTGTCCCTCTGCTTTCGACAACAAAATAACTCCACAGCCAAGCCACAGCACTTGTTTTTCGTCTCTGAGCATTTCTTGACAGCGTTTGCTTGTTCCTGAATGAATCAACCATTTAAACTATTCGGTTCAATCGCAATGATTTACTTCTTAACAGTGACTTGCTGCCACCTACTGGTGGTTTAAATTTCACATTTAAAGTATCTTTTCATTTTTTAAAAATAATTTCAAAGGTTGCTATTCAACGTTTTTTTTTTTGTTGTTTGTTTGTTTGTTTAAAATATCAAAACATTATCTATGCATTTGTAACTGCAGGTTAATGACCTGCCCAACTCAATCCGAACAGCTGAGTCCTTGGCCATCTTCAAGAATCGGCTAAAAAAACACATCTATTCCATCTTTATTTGACCCTCTAACTCTAGCACTCTCTATTCTAATTCTATTCTTAAAAAACACTTGTCTCTTTTAGACTTGCACTCTATTCATTTGCTGCTTGTTTTCTTAAAAAAAAGTCTAATCTTTTTGTATCCTATCTTTTTTCTTTTCATTTATTATAGAATTAACATAAGCAAAAAACACCTCTAACGCTTGATTGATTTTTTTTTTTTTTGTTCTATTTGTTTTCTTTTTATGTATTATATTATTTAAAAGTCTTTGATATGTGTACTGCATTAAGTTAACTGAGACTTGTTATAACACTTGTGTTTATCATTTGCTCTCTTGTTGATTTTTGATTGCTTCCATTGTCTGCATTTGGAAGTCGCTTTGGATAAAAGCGTCTGCTAAATGGCTAAATGTAAATGTAAACCATCCTGTGTCCCTCTGCTGGTATTTAAACAGTGTGACATCTAAATGCCACTTCAGATGCACTTCTGTTCCTCTTTCAAAGATTCATTTCTGTGATATTTATACCATTTGCTTGGTAACAGCCAAAATGTCTCATTTATTCTAATTTGACATAATTATATGCAAGAATTTGACTCAAAAAGGTGATGCACACTTTAAGAAAAAATGGCTTTATAAATGTAAAAATGCTTATAAAAGGTAATATATATATATATATCAGGCGGGAGCGGGACCAGATAAGATATACTACTGCAGGAGCAGGCAGGCACGTGACAGAATCTTGCGGGAGCGGGACTGAAAAATCCGCGCAGGTCTCTAGCTTGAACTGAGGCGCTAAAGCAACTGCAGGTGTGCGACAGAGATGACGACTGTTTGAAACTCTTTTTTTCCACTATAACTTTGATGCGCATCGTCTCAGTTTAGTACGTGGACATAGTAAATGATCCGATCCCAAAACAACCAGGAAAAAAGGCATTACATGCACATTTTTAAGTTATAACATGTAAATAACATAGGTCTAGTTGTCAGTGGCGACCAAAAACTTCACTCACAATTTAATATTTATGGTCGCAAATGTGACCGTTTTAGTCGCAGTTTGGAGCCCTGCAGCCCCTGCACAGCAAAAATACCCAAGAAGAGTAAATACTCTTCTAATAGACCAGAGGTTTTAATAACAGAGATAGCAACATAATAGTGACCAGACAGCTAACTGAGTAGCAGAAAAGGCAAACCATGACAATACTGAAGTACAAAAACAGACTGCTACACAAAGACAGGATTAAAGTCACATATTGCATCTGTTATTGCATTCTGTTATATTGTATTGAGAATACTTGCTGTGACTAATGCCTTTGTTGCTTTGTTATGGCAAGCTCACACTACATGATTGAAAGTAGGGCTGTGCAAAAAATCGAATACGATTTTCATGCGCATCTCATCAGTAAAGACGCTCCTGTAATTAGTAGTATATCTCCAGCATGTGCGTTCAGATCAGGGTTGCCAGGTTTTCACAACAAATCCTGCCAAGTTGCTTCTCAAAACTAGTCCAAAACTAGCCCAATCGCGTTTCCAGGAGGTTCCCCTATAAAAATTGCATCCCGGTGTTAAAATGTATGTTTTTCGGCAGGGTTCCCTTGGTAATATTCACATTTTAGGGGCTAAATATCACGTTATTTGTATTGGGGTTGCTTCAACCTCCCGAACATGGAAAACAACCACAGACTTGCCAACACTGATTGGCATTTACTACACAGAGCCGTAATTCACTGACAGTCTACACAAAATCGATTTTTAAAATCGCAGGCGATTCTTTCTCGATTTTGAAAGCGATTTTGTGTAGCTTGTCGGTGGACTACGGCTCTGTGTAGTAAATGCCGCTCCACCTGAACCAGTGTTGCCAAGTCTGCAGTTGTTTTTAATGTCCGCGGGTTGAAGCGACCCCAATACCAATAACATGATATTTAGCCCCTAAAATGAGAATTTTACCAAGACAACCATGCCAAAAAACCCCGGGATGCAATTTTTATCGGAACCTCCTGGAAACGCGATTGGGCTAGATTTGGACTAGTTTGGACTAGTTTTGAGAAACAACTGGGCAGGATTTGTTGTGAAAACCTGGCAACCCTGATCTGAACGCACGTGCTGGAGATATACTACTAATTACAGGAGCGTCTTTACTGATGAGATGCGCATGAAAATCGTACTCGATTTTTTGCACAGCCCTAATTGAAAGACAAGCCGAATCACTGTGTTGCTCACACTACGCAACAAGATTTCTTCTCATCTGTCATTGTCTCGCATACTTCACAGCATAACACTAACCAGGTGCACACACTACAACACATTCAGTGAAGAGGCGTTCCTGACCATCAATGAAAAAATGTTTTTTCACATAAATTCTCACGAGAAATGACATGGATTATAGGCCAAATCTTCAAGCATGGACGATCAACTGGCCCTTCAATTGGTCTATGCAGTTATTTTATCCAAAAGAAAGAAGAAACTATGACAAAAAAGCCAAACAATGGCTGGGAAGATGTGGACAATAAGGACTGTCAGTAATTCAGAAAGAGTTGGAGGTAATTAAACAGTACAAACAAGGTATTATATTCACAATCTATGCATTTGTTAAATTTATTTCTAGTTATTGATAGCAAAATCCAGCCAAAAATCCTGTAGTGTGAGCGTGGCTTTAATCAGATCAGTGGGGCCACTCAGCTAAACTTAACCAACAATAACAAGTTTGGAAAAACAACACAAAGGGTGATTTCCCAAGAAAAGCAGAACGTTCCCATAATGTAACATATAACTTTGTTATTTGATTTTTTCCCCCCCTTGGTGGGAGGGGGGTTAGTTACCATAAAATAACATTCTTAAAATGTTACAGGGACATTTTTGGAGACAACATAAAAAAATTCCCAACTGAAAACACCAAAGCCTGAGTCCCGTATAGGCTTTTCAATAAGCAAATTGCTAAAATGAATAAATACTTCACATACTAGGCCTGTTTACTCATGAGTGACTAAACTTAATTATTGTTTATTATTAAAAGGGCTGTCAGCATATTTTGAAACTGACACAGTAAGCAAATCAATATAACTGCTTAGTTATCAGCTAATGATCGGCCAAGCTAATAGATCATAACATTTCTTGAGTTGTTAGAAAGCATTTTTTTTAATATAATTAATATTATTAGTATTATTATTATTATTGTTATTATTTTACACAAACTGCTCTTCATGCATTTATGGTAATACCATGTGTTTACTGTACCATGGCAAGTACTTGGTAGAGGATTAATTAGCAAAGCATCTTTCTTTTCTTAACTTTCTGTATCACTTTATTCTGTAAGTGGTAGTTACAGGGTAAAGGTTATTTTTAGGATGTGATGTTTATTGTCAAAACTACTTCTTTAAAGTAACACCGTATTACATAACAAACAGATGTTCATATGCAGTGGCTAAGCAGAGCACCAGCCTTAATCTTGTCCAGTTTAGACTGTTATCACAAAGATGTAATCACATGCATTTGTCCCACACGATTATGTTAGTTTACTAAGCAGAACATCTTGACAAATACCTGTCCCTTTATGAAATAGAAAACCGCAGTTTCTCTTTTTGGATCGCCCGCTCCGTGTTCATGTTGTCACTTTATCTTCTGGTTTCAGCGCCTTCAACATGTTCGGATTCACTTCCGACAAGGTGACGTACACGTCACAGCGCATGGGAAGATGAAAACAGTCCTCTTCATTGTATCTGTAAGGTTGCAATAATAATATTAATACTACTAATAATAATCCGTTTACATTTTGTACTGCACTTTTATTGAAGATCACCAAATCTAATATGTAGCCTATAGACATGTTTATTGGGGCTTAATGCTAGGATTTTTTCTACTGGCCACAAAAATGAAATAAAAATAAAAATAAACAAACAAATAATTAATTAAATAATTGATAGTTGCCTTTATCATTTCAATCTATGGTATCTTGTATTATAATAAATAAGCTTATATGACAGCAATATTTTAGATAAGAATTAAATTTTACAATTATCGATTTCAATGTCAGCCAAAACTATTAGCCTGATAAATATAAAGTTCAATCATCATTAAAGAGAAGTGAAGTGTAAGTTAATTAGAGAAAATAAAGTGATTAGTAGTTATAGAAAAAATGAATATAGAACAAAGATACAAATGAAGTGATTTAGGATTTTATGTTTGTAGGCGTTCAGGTACGGTGAGCGTGATTTTCGGAATAAATTATGGGTAGGGTTAGGTTTAGGGGTAGGGATTGGTCTAAGTCTATATTTTTGGACAATAATGTTGGCCCAGGATCAACAGAAAGATGTTGATCCAGGAACATGTCTTACTTGGCAAAATCACGGTGACCGCTTAGGTATGGAAATGTAATTATCACATGTAAAATAACATTTCTATAATCTTCACTGTGTAGCACCTTGATTTTTCATATGCATTTGAAATGAGTGGTAACCACTGCATTTTAGTTTTGGTTATAAACATTTATTATTAAAAAAATCTATTTGTAGCATAGGTATGTGCAATATTTGATTTAAATTAGACTATAATACTCCACTGTATAAATTAAATATAGATTAATCATTGTTAAAGGAGTCATATGATGCAATTTCAATTTTCCCTTTCTCTTTGGAGTGTTACAAGCTCTTGTTGCATAAATAAGATCTGTAAAGTTGCAAAGACTAAAGTCTCAAATCCAAGGAGATATTCTTTATAAAAGTTAAGAATCGTCCATGGCCTCCTAAAATGCTTCGTTTAAACATGCCCCCATATGTCTATATCACTGTGTCGGAAGATTTGCATAACGCCGCCCAAATGTTCACACAAAGAAAGAAGACGTAACTTTGATTCTCGCTGTAGTATTTTTGTTGCCACCATGTTGTGGAGACGAAGTGTTTTTTTTGTGAAAGCCAAACTATTTTGTTTGGCCTTCCAAAATAGGACGATATCCACTTTGTCATGCCTAGAGCTGATCCATGCTGGTCGCTGAGGAAATACATCAACATCGTGCTGTGGATTGTCAGAATGGCTTTCACCGTGGATGAAGCGCAATCCAGCCCGGGGTTTTCACAATCTTCGAATCTGCCGGCCATGCTGTTCTCTAGCCAGCTGTTCCTCACTCAAGCCCACAGTGTGTGACGCTGTGTGAAGCGATACGCAACGCAACATGTAAAAAAACAGTTCAAGTCATTATAATCAATAATTATGTCCCCACTGGATGCAACAAATGCCTTGTTTGTAATGGGTTTTATTGGTTTTGTCTCATCGTGCCAGGAGACGGCATCACAGTATGTTAAGGGGCTTAACCCTCTGAAGTCGGTTAACGCGTATACGCGTTATGAGGCATTTTCTCCTGATAACCCCGAAAATAACTTAAATTACACTTTCAGTTCTTCAAAGTCTTATAAAAATTACATTGCCTGTGGCTGTGGTTTGCACATTAGCAATAGATTGAGATTCAATGTTACAGCTTTTACTGTCATCCAGCTCTTAAAATGCAGAGACAAGTGCAGATGTCTATGTGCAAGGATTGATGTTATGTCATGGTGAGATATTAAGTGCTATATGGAATTCAGTTTTCTCACAGCTTGCATCTTCCAGAAGGTTTTCCTGATCATGGAGTGTGCTCTCCTGACACTGCTTGTTAGTAAAATGCTGGTGATTGGCAGTCTTCACCACACACTGCAAAGTCGTCTGATCAGAGGCTGTGCAGTTCCATTGCCAGGTGGTGAAGCAGCATGTCTGGTTACTCTCAGCTGAACACTTTTAAATTTTAAGGGCAATTAAAGGTGAGAGTACAGACATTGCGGGTTTTTTTTTTTTTTAAGAAAGCTTGAGGTGAGGGGTGCTAGAGGGTTCTGAGGTAATGTGCACAGTAAGAATCATGAAACTGTACACTCATTCCACTGTTGAGCAATCAATGTTCAAGGGGGGTTTGGATGGGCCGAGACCTTCTAAAGTCATCAAATTCAAACATGTCATAAAATAACCCTAACTCATTCCATATTCCAAGTGTTCTGAAGGCAAATGGCAGGGTTTGGTGAGAAACAAATCAAAAATGAAGTAATTTATTATTAATCCAAAATCTTAATTTGCACTCCTGTGTGCATTCATTTGAGTGTACAGCCGTTTGTGCCGGCACTCACAGAAAGACTATTATTGCTTATTGGCCATTACATGACAATTATTCAAACTATTATATTGGAACACTGCAAATGAAAAATGGAAAGAGAAAGAAAGAAAGAAAGAAAGAAGGAAAGAAAGAAGGAAAGAAAGAAAGAAAGAAAGAAAGAAAGAAAGAAAGAAAGAAAGAAAAAGAAAGAAAGAAAACATGCTCCACTTAGTATAGTGCAGCTGATAGCATATTTCTGCCTATAGGCCATTGTACTTCAGACAGACACAGCCATAAACTCTGGGAATTTCCTGTTGGGACTTAAAGAATGCAAGTGTTGAGAAAACGTCTAAATAACTCACTTATTCTCTTGATCAGAAAACTATATTTGATGCATTACAAATGTGCTATTCAGTATTTCCCTAAAAGATGGCAAGACATATTTACAAAATAGTTTTTTGTTAAAAAACTCTGAACCATGAAACCGCACACTGAATGCATAACTTCATAGTTTAAACAAGATTGAAAACTCCCGGCTTAATTTACCAGTCGCACCAGTTCAACCTCTTCTGTGCGGAGTAAGTAAATATTTGAACCTAAGAGACTGCATGAATATGCACACATTTTAATTAATAAATGCCCTAGCTGCTTTCCAGTTTTGCAGGAAGAGTACTTGGGAGGCAGTAATGCTACATGACAACATCTATTTAGTGAAACCATTAAAAAATATCCATGATGTATGCACTGTAATGCTTCAAACAGAATCCATCCCTTTTATAAATCATAATTTTATATATATATATACACTCCATTATTCACATCAGACCAATTAATAATAGACAACTACATTCCAAGTGATGGAAATTTACAGATTACTTAGGGAACTATCAAAAAATGGCAAATTTATTTAATTTACTTAATTCCTTATTCCTGTGTTTAGTTTGACCTAGTTTCCTTTGTTCCCCATGTCCCCACTTCTCATTAGTAGCTATAGCTACTGGGGTACTATTCCTACATAACCGGAGCATAAGTTGATGTGGCTACTTACACCCCGAGAGTTATCTCCATTTTTGGAACCAAAAGCTGAGTTTATCCACTTAATTACCCTTAAACATACGCGGGTATGTAACTTAACATGCTTTATGGAATACCCTCATGTTTTTTTTTTTGGATACTTATAAGTCTGTTAATTGAATTTGCTTCATTTTTTGTGAATGCTGGCTAGCAAAATGTGACAGATCCATCCATCCATCTTCTTCTGCTTATCTGGGGCCGGGTCGTGGGTGCAGCAGTCTAAGCAGAGATGCCCAGACTTCCCTCTCCCTTGTAAGGGAAACAGGTCAATTTAGCTCAAAGGGAATCATTTAAGATTTTAAAGGGAATTTGAACAGAATCACTGTTTCACGGCTGATCACTGAAACGGCCAGCGATTCACTGAACGAGCCGTATAACATCAAATCTGCGCTGGATATTAATATCCAAAGTATAGTGAAAAACACTATTAATTAGCACAGTAACAAGATCAGCAGTTTAAGACATTAACTTGTGAGCACAAACCACAAGATACTTCTCTTTTCAATATAAATAAGGCTTTATTAGATAAATCTAAGACATATAAACTAATCTAACACATAAGCACACACACTCACACATTCACACAAGTTGCAGGAGGATAGAACGTTAGGAAAGAGTGAGTTTAAGAGAATGAAAACGTGAAATCCCAAGTTTACAGCAATACGTGAAATTGCATAGACATGAACAACCATTTAATCACTTAATTAACCCTCGCACTGAGTTCCTCAATGAGGTTAAAATTATATTAGATAACACCAGTACAGATGTGAGTCTGGAGGTTACTTGCGTTGCCTGTTTAACGGGGTTCCCTTTGTTGTCGCTGAAAAGGGGGTTTCCCGAAGTTGCTGATTGGCTGGAAGTTCAGTAGTCGTTGAAGTGACGTCTTGGGAAGCCCGTGGTTGGGCGTTGGCTGAAGATGCAGAGTTGTGGGCTGGTTGAAGTTTCAGACGGGCAAGCGAGGTCAGACTCGGAGACACGGCGTTACAAAACTTAACTCAGAACACGAAACTCTCAAACGGAAAAGAAAAGAAGTAAAGTTTGACGAGACTAGGTGGTGTTTTCTTCTCATCGTGGCTAAGTAGCAGCAGGCGTGCAGGCCGAAGCACGCTGGAACGGCGCTCGAAGAACGCTAAAAGTGATGACAAAGCATGACTAAAAGCTAAACTACAAGCAAAGCTAAAAGCTGGCATGACTGATAGCAAAAGCTTGACAAAAGCTAAAAGCTAAAAGCAAAATTTGATGGTGTCCTGAGTATTTAAACTGGCCTTTTGGCCACACCTCAAATGTTGTCTTGACCAATTAGATATGGTCTTTTCTCGTGGTGTTGCGATGTTTGTCCCACCCATTCATAAATCATATGTTATCTTATCAAGCTCGTGGTCCGAATTTTTCCCGCTCTTGCAGGGTATAATTTGGACATGATTCCTATAACAAGAATATGATACATTTGACAAATAACTGATGGTCAGAAACGTTTCAAGCAAGAATATTCGAACACACACATACTAAACATGAATATGATCCCTTAAGCTATTCAAGAGTTATTTAAAAAGACATACACAATAAAGGATTAGAAACATTAAAATCAAATGTGGGGGTTACATGTATGATATGGAGTTGAGCAATGGACTGATATCCATTTAGAAGTCTTTTTTTGAGTTCATTTTGGTGCATATATGCATTGGAAGGCATTCTCTGTGCCATTCTGGGGAGTAAGGATATGTCCTGTGGAGACCAGAGGGGTTAACAGGTCTCCTTAGGAATTTCAGTCTGGTTTTGCTAGGTGGGGGGAAGTCAATCCAACGATCTTGTTTAATCTCATGGCTTTACATGTGAGGTTCAGACTGTCCATTTCTTCGATTACTTGCCCCAAATTAGACAATCTCTTCTTCGAATTGAAATTGTCAATAATTGTTCTAATTGTGTTAATGTTGAAAGCTGTTCTCTGAAAGAGTTGGTCGGTTATCAGACTGTGGTGCTGGGAGTTGATTTACAACATCCTGCCTTTCTGTGGAATTCGGCTCATGTTTCAACCAGGCTCCCGATCGAATCTTTAATTTGTCTGGTTCACGCTACACCCTAGACACTTCCTCCAGCTCTTCCGGGGGGATACCGAGGTGTTCCCAGGCCAGCCGAGATACATAGTCCCTCCAGCGTGTCCTCGGTCTTCCCCGGGGCCTCCTCCTGGTGGGAAGTTCCCGGAACACCTCCCCAGGAAGGTGTCCAGGAGGCATCCGGAACAGATGCCCGAGCCACCTCAGCTGGTTCCTCTCAATGTGGAGGAGCAGCAGCTCTGCTCTCCACCAACCTGAAGGGGACATGCCACCCTTTTCCGGCTGAGAACCATGGCCTCGGACTTGGAGGTGCTGATTCTCATCCCAGCCGATTCACACTCGGCTGCAAACCGTCCCAGCGCACGCTGAAGACCCTGGCCCGATGAAGCCAACATGACAACATCATGTGCAAAAACCAGAGACTAAATCATGTGGTCCCCAAACTGGACACCCTCCGGCCCCCGGCTGCACCTAGAAATCCTGTCCATAAAAGTAATGAACAGGACCGGTGATTAAGGGCAACCCTGCTGGAGTCCAACATGTACCGGGAACAAGTCTGACTTACTGCCGGCAATGTGATCCAAGCTCCTGCTCCGGTCATACAGGGACCGGACAGCCCTTAACAGAGGGCCCTGGACCCCATAATCCTGGAGCACCCCCCACAGGAGGCCGCGAGGGACACGGACGAATGCCTTCTCCAAATCCACAAAACACATGTGGATTGGTTGGCCAAACTCCCATGAACCCTCCAGTACCCTGGTGAGGGTATAAAGCTGGTCCAGTGTTCCACGACCGGGACGAAAACCGAAATTCCTCCTGAATCCAAGGTTCGACTATCGGCCAAATTCTCCTCTCTAGTACCCTGGCATAGACTTTCCCAGGAAGGCTGAGGAACGTGATCCTCCTGTAGTTGGAACACACCCTCCAATCCCCCTTCTTGAAAAGAGGGACCACCACCCTGGTCTGCCACTCCAGAGGCACTGTCCCCGACCGCCACACGATGCTGCAGAAACGTGTCAGCCAAGACAGCCCCACAACATCCAGGGACTTGAGGTACTCAGGGCGGATCTCATCCACCCCTGGTGCCTTGCTACCAAGAAGCTTCTTAACTGCCTCGGTGATTCAGCTTGGGTGATGGATGAGTCCACCTCCAAGCCCTCGGCCTCTGCTTCTTCAACAGATGACATGTCGGTGGAGTTGAGGAGATCCTTGAAGTATGCCTTCCACCGTCCAACGATATCCCCAGTTGAGGTCAACAAAATGTGACAGAGTTAAAAAAAAAAAAATCTAAATTTTTATAATTAATGTAAGCACACTTCTTCATATTTCAATTACACAAGTATACTATAGCAACATTATCTCATGCACACACATTCTCAATAAACATATATATGCATGTGGAATTTCCACACTTCTGCTGAGAGAATCCAGTTGATCCAGGGAAGTAATCGTTTGACACTTTTTTTGTGTGTGTGTTTTCGTTCAAACTGAGCCAGCCCCCTTGCATGCTTCTCTTACTTAAATCAGAACCACTGTCAGATTACTTATGCATTTTACCCTTATTGTCAAGGTAAACAGATCTCTGAAGTCAGTCTCAGTGCTCAGTCAGATTGTATGTCATTTTTCTACAAGCCTTTTACAGGCTTTTAATAGGCATTTGTTGGAAAATGTATTTGTTGGAATGGAATCACTGAATATCTTTTACCTCTTAATTGTCATTGTTAATACCTATTTATGAATTATTATTATTCAATTACATTTGGCAATTAATTAATTAATTAGATTAGATTATTTTCTTATTTATTTATTATGTTATTATTAATAATATTTAATTATATTTTTATCTTATTATTATCTTATTGTGATCGTACTAAATATAGTAAGAATCTATTTCTTAGATTAGAAAGTTGAATATGCTCGTTACAGAGGAGGGACTGATTGCTTATTCACACCTGCACCTCATTTACACACACACATATACGCCACTCACACGCAGACTCTCTGCTAAGTCTTGATTTGCACTGGCTGTCATTTTTGAGTGTTATATCTGTGTTTGCTTTCTTTGTGCTTTATTTTGGACCGTTCCCTGTTTCTCTGATTATTCTCTGCCTGCCCCGACCTTGGATTGTTTACTGGACTGTGTTTGCTAGTCGCCTGCCCTGATCTCTCACCTGGTACTCGACTCTATCTCTGCTCAAGCCCCTGCTGTTCAGTCTTGCTGGTATTTGACCTTGTATTCTCTGACTTTCCTAAATTAAAGCTGCAAATGGATCCAAACGCTTCTGATTCATCACAACAATGCTATTGTTTTTATTTCTAATAAAGTTTTCCCTAGGACTCTAGCTGTTGTGCATACTATTGAAACGATCAATAACTCCAGCTTCCTCCCGGGTGTGCGACTGAGCTACTACATCTGTGACACTTGCTCTGATGCATCAAAGGCGATTCAGAGCACCTAACAGCTTTTCACTGTGAATGGCTCACTGCCTGTCCAATGGGAGGTGCTTGAAAGGCCTAATGTAAAAGCAATCATTGGAGCACATTTCTCAGAAAACTCTCTGACAGTGGCTCAGCTTCTGAGTCTATACATGGTCCCACAGGTGAGTAACATTATTATGATACTTTAGAGTTAATCTTTAAGTATTTGGATTAAAGTTTTATTCAGGGAGTCAAATGATTCTTGATACATGTAATTTTTTTTTTTTTTTTTTTTGCGATAGTGGAAAAAAAACATAGACAATTAATATTCATTGTCTTTTTCTCTTAAAACAGATAAGCACAACATCATCTGCACAAACACTTAATGATAGGGTGCGATACCCAGCATTCCTGCGCACCATTCCTAGTGATGTTCACCAAACCAAATCTCTGGCTAATTTCATGAAACACTTTCACTGGGACTGGGTTGTGATGATTATGGCAAAAAATGCCTTACAAAGCTTCTTAACTGAATAAGAAGGTGCAGATATCTGTCATGCTTTTAAAGAAGTATTGCCTCATTACCTAGCTCACAATGAAATCAACAAAAGGATTTGGCAGAACATCTCATGTACTTGGATCGCAAGTGATGCTTAGTCAATGTCACAAAATATATCTCAAATGGAGGGAATCAGCCAAGTATGTGACATTTTGGGGTTCACGTTCATAACTGGTCCCAATCCTGGTTTTAAGGAGTTTTTGCAGCAGCTGACTCTTGCTCTGGGCTCTGTAAACCTCTTTCTTGAGGAATACAGGTCCTTCTCAAAAAATTAGCATATTGTGAAAAAGTTCATTATTTTCCATAATGTAATGATAAAAATTAAACTTTCATATATTTTAAATTCATTGCACACCAACAGAAATATTTCAGGTCTTTTATTGTTTTAATACTGATGATTTTGGCATACAGCTTATGAAAACCCAAAATTCCTATCTCAAAAAATTAGCATATCATGAAAAGGTTCTCTAAACGAGCTATTAACCTAATTGTCTGAATCAGCTAATTAACTCTAAACACCTGCAAAAGATTCCTGAGGCTTTTAAAAACTCCCAGCCTGGTTCATTACTCAAAACCGCAATCATGGGTAAGACTGCCGACCTGACTGCTGTCCAGAAGGCCATCATTGACACCCTCAAGCGAGAGGGCAAGACACAGAAAGAAATTTCTGAACGAATAGGCTGTTCCCAGAGTGCTGTATCAAGGCACCTCAGTGGGAAGTCTGTGGGAAGGAAAAAAAGTGGGGCAAAAAAACACTGCACAACGAGAAGAGGTGACCGGACCCTGAGGAAGATTGTGGAGAAGGACCGATTCCAGACCTTGGGGGACCTGCGGAAGCAGTGGACTGAGTCTGGAGTAGAAACATCCAGAGCCACCGTGCACAGGCGTGTGCTTTTGAACCAGAAACAGTGGCAGAAGCGCCTGACCTGGGCTACAGAGAAGCAGCACTGGACTGTTTGCTCAGTGGTCCAAAGTACTTTTTTCGGATGAAAGCAAATTTTTCATGTCATTCGGAAATCAAGGTGCCAGAGTCTGGAGGAAGACTGGGGAGAAGGAAATGCCAAAATGCCTGAAGTCCAGTGTCAAGTACCCACAGTCAGTGATGGTCTGGGGTGCCATGTCGGCTGCTGGTGTTGGTCCACTGTGTTTTATCAAGGGCAGGGTCAATGCAGCTAGCTATCAGGAGATTTTGGAGCACTTCATGCTTCCATCTGCTGAAAAGCTTTATGGAGATGAAGATTTCGTTTTTCAGCACGACCTGGCACCTGCTCGCAGTGCCAAAACCACTGGTAAATGGTTTACTGACCATGGTATTACTGTGCTCAATTGGCCTGCCAACTCTCCTGACCTGAACCCCATAGAGAATCTGTGGGATATTGTGAAGAGAAAGTTGAGAGACGCAAGACTCAACACTCTGGATGAGTTTAAGGCCGCTATCGAAGCATCCTGGGCCTCCATAACACCTCAGCAGTGCCACAGGCTGATTGCCTCCATGCCACGCCGCATTGAAGCAGTCATTTCTGCAAAAGGATTCCCGACCAAGTATTGAGTGCATAACTGAACATAATTATTTGAAGGTTGACTTTTTTTTATATTAAAAACACTTTTCTTTATTGGTCGGATGAAATATGCTAATTTTTTTGAGATAGGAATTTTTGGGTTTTCATGAGCTGTATGCCAAAATCATCAGTATTTAAACAATAAAAGACCTGAAATATTTCAGTTGGTGTGCAATGAATCTAAAATATATGAAAGTTAAATTTTTATCATTACATTATGGAAAATAATGAACTTTTTCACAATATGCTAATTTTTTGAGAAGGACCTGTATAAGCAGTTAGGGAAAGACTAAAGACTTCTGTTAAAAAATAGGTTTTCTAACAGAAGGTGTCGACGTTAGGATAACCTATGGTGAAAGGCTAGCTGTATGGTCCATTGCTCATACTAATTGCCCTTTAGAATGGGACTTTCCACCATGGAAGGTCAGTAAAATATTTACATCCAATTTTGGAGATGCTATTATACTAACATGCTCTTGATATAATTTCTATGTACATTATTGCAAAAGTTAGAACTTAAATCTATTTTTATTTTGGAAAGCACATCAAAGAACTGAACATTTTCAGTTTTAAACATTCTATTTTAATGCATCTGGAAATTTAATGAATGGATATGATTTAATAAACTGGCAAACACAAGAAACAAGTGGCCAGAGACGCTTTGTTGTTGTTGAAAATTACAATCCGATGACAAAAGACGTTCACATTAAGGCACCCATAACATGGAGTAATCCAAGCAATATAGTAAGTCTAGATTAATTACGTAATTATAAAATGCATCAGTTTTATATGGAACCACATGACATAATAAGAAAGATGCATACCCTCCTGGTTGACCAGCACACACACACACAAACACACAGAATAAAACAAATATATAATATTAATAATAATATTTATTATTATTAAACACACTTCCGTGCATCTTATTCTAGGTTCCTATTTCCATGTGCTCTGCTATTTGCCCACCTGGTACAGCAAAAGAACTCCTCAAAACAGCATGCTGTCATAATTGCACACAATGTTTAGAGGGTACTTATTCTAATGAAATAAGTAAGTAATCAATTGTAAACATGTGGTATTGTTAAAAGGTAGAGTTTCTATGAATGTCGTCTTGTTTAATTTTTCACTAGAAATTAGAATTTGAGCCAGTCGGTACACAGCTGCTGTAAAAATGTATTGAAATTAATTGTATTTTTATTTATTACTATTATTATTATTATTATTATTATTATTATTATTATTATTATTATTATTATTATTATTATTTCTTATGTTTCAACCACAGATGTCAATTCAGAGTCCAGTTTTTAAATGATTTCAAAACCAATTTAAAAGGGAAAATTCATATTATGAGACAGGGAAAATACGTATAATGACAAACTTTCTTGATTGAAATATACAATAAAATCAACTTTGTCTTTCTTTTAGACTTACCAAATTGCCTCCCTTGTGAAAATGGTACCTGGTCTTTGAAAGGATGAATTTCCTGTAAGCCAAAAGAAGAGGACTACTGGAAATGGGATGGGTCCCATGTTATAGTTCTACTTACATTTACTGTATTAGGATACCTATTGTTATTCTTCACCCTGATCATCTTTTTGGTCTTTTATGGAAAACCAGCCATGAAACAGGCAGGGGGAAACCTACTGTATGTATTCTAATCATGACAGGGTTAGCACTCAGCTATACTAGCGTCATATTGTTCATTGGCAAACCCAATGTTCACATTTGCAGGGGCCGACAGATCTTGTATGCCTTAGGGTTCTCACTCACAGTCTTGTGTATTCTGGTTAAAACTCTACACACCTTTATACTTTCTTGTACAGTATTGCCAGGATCGTGTTAATAGGTCCCTGTCATCATAACCTGTAGAACTCTCATTCAAGTCCTCATCTGCATCTTCTGGTTGATATTTGATTCTCCAGCTGTGGAGATATTTCAATCTGACCAAAGCATGATGATTACTGTACAGTGCAATGAAGGTTCTGCCATTGGAATTGACATCATGCTTTGCTAGCATTTATCTGCTTTTTGATGGTCTTCAAAGGGATAAAGGTACCTCAGGCTTTCAATGAGATGGGACACATTATCCTAAGCATGCTAATTTACCTTTTTGTGTGTGGGTCTGTTTCACCCCTGTATACATTGCTAAAGTCAACGGGCGCTATTCTGTTCAAGCAGCTGCCATCTTGGTGTCATATTATGGAGTTATTTTATGTCACTTTGCACCTAAATGCTGCATGGCTCTATGTAAGAAGAAAGAACAGCTTACTCGATAGGCATATATTACGTCAGCCAATAATATCATCATCGACTCGACTTTATCCCAGAGATAACACAGGAGCCTGGTTTTATAATGGGGTTGTAAAATACCATGATGTCAGTAGATACTGGTTTGGGTTCAATTTATTTAGAATTTCCTTACCAGACATTGCAAAAAAGAACTAGGAATGAATCCATCTGATAAATGTACAGTACACACAATGTTAAAAGGGTTATATCATGAAGAATCTACATTTCCTTGAAAAGAACTCATATCTAGTGGATTACTGCTGACATTCTTATTTTTGTAAATATTAATAAATAAACTAGCAAGAAGAATCTATATACAAATTCAAGTTATGAATTACATAACACAACACACACGGTAACAGCACTCTTGCTTGTGTTTTATTGCTTAATTATAAGCAACTTGTAATGGTCACACTTTATTTTAAGGTCCAGTTCTCATAAACTATTAACTATGAGTTTTGCCTTAAAAAACTCTAATTTTCTGCTTATTAATAGTTAATAAGATAGTTGATAAGTTTAGGTATGGGGTAAGATCGAGGGATCTAAAATAATGTCATGCAGAAAAGAGCATTAATATGTGCTTTGTAAGTACTAATGAACAGTCCTTAAAATAATGTGCTACCCTTGTAATATGTTGAATGTCAATATGTTTTGTTGTTACAATATTATCTGAGTGGCCTTTGGACATGAATAAAGGTAAACTCTTCAGTAATAGACAATGGCCTTTCTTTTCTACACACATGGCTTGGGGAGATCATAATGAGATCCAGAAATTACATTAATGCAGTTATTAATGCGGTGCATAGCTTCAGCAGAAGGAGAAGGCATTCCTCTCTCTAAGCATTGATGTCAGAACGACAGTCAGTGACTATGGCTGAATATGGGTTCTTGTGTCACTGTGCTAATACACAACTGTAAAAGGGAGAAAACCAGAGCATCAGATCTCTGGCAGAGTTATTATTATCATGGCATTTATTAAGATGTGAACTGTATATGTCTTGTTTAAAACAACAAACATTGTGCTGCAATAAAATATATTTCAGGAATAAATATATTTCTTTGTTTAAAAAAAATTGAAACGATGCATGAATGCAAGTGGAATATTTATAAATTACAAGAGTTCACTGAACAGAAACTTATTTTAGATCAACTTTGCTATTGGGCACTGGGTTTGAGCTATAAAAAGCTACCTGAAAACAACTGTGATTACCGTAATGAGCTTAAAGTCTTGAGACTGTGTGTTTTATTTGCTCTAAGGTGACATATGTGCATGCTTAGGACTACTCTCAAATCCTTAATCTCTTCAGCTGTTCGTCCTCCAGAAGGTACAGAAGGACTCTGTGTTGGACAAAATGCTTGTCATTGCTTTCTTCAAAAGAAATACAAACAATTTTAATCAGTGGTGGAATAATTTTTTTTCTTTTTTTTTTTTTTTTTTATGTGAGAGAAGAGAGTCTTTTTTGGCTTTTAGTGTTTCTAAGGTGATTTCCAAGGATACATAGAGACAATCAAATACAACTGTGTCTGGTAATTAGAGTCAACTGAAAATGACAATTGCATCTGGTGATTCTAAACCATCCTGCTGTCAGATGGAGTGGTCTGCCTTCTTGTCTTTGTTGGACTGTATTTTTGCAAAATCTTAGTGAACTGCAATTACTCTGAAATGGGCTGCACTCCTTCACGTGGGAATGGTCTCCACGCAGCACAGGGTGCAATCAGAAAAGGGAGAACTCTACTTCCAGGGACTCATGAAAGACTTGGAGAATTTCAGTATTGTGAGGAATCTTGTTGAAGGTGCTCAGGGGGGGATTGGTGAAGGGTTATGTAATGATGGGGTTAGTAGAGATTAAGGAGGAAATCCTCTACAGCTGAGCCTGAAGGGGGTGCTTCTGCCAAACTAGGTACACAAGAGATTAACATTGATATATTATCTCAAGGGAAGGAACAACAAGAAGAGAAACGAGAGGTTTATGAGAAAAAGGGACCAAAGAAGTCAAAGAAAGGTCAAAAAGGTGTCAAACTAAACAGGAAAAAAGAAAAGGAAATAACATTTTTTAATGAAGAAAAAGTAGACTTTCCAGAGGCACTTGTGAAAGCTCATCAAGCAGCGTATGCATATCTTAACCCCAGTATCAGTAAATATGAAGATCTATTGGGGTTACTTGATCATGCAGCCCAAACCCAAATTTCCTTGCAACCCATGGTGGCATTCATGGTCTTACGCTATGAGGAAATAAACAAAGGGCTGCAGGAAATAGTGGAAGAGGGGGAGATGATGTTAAAAGAAAATGGAGATCATCTGGCTTGGCCTTGTGAAAAAAAGAATTCCTCTTCATCCAACTCAGCAAAAAATGTGACCTCTCCCACCTTCAGTGAGCCCCCACCAGACCTACTACAACAACTTCTTCAGTACACTGTACAGAGGATGCGTCAGGTAGGTCAATCATTGTGTGGAATTGGGGATACCACGCTTGAGGGGTCGGTGGATTACTTTTCCTCCATTACTGAAATTCTAGATGAGAAGCTCAGGACAAAACGTGCATCAGAGTCTAGATTATTGCGGCTGCTTTCTCGGATTGAGGCTGCATCACAGAAAAAACCTGGCCCAGAAGACTCTGCACTATTTAGTGAAGACAGTGGACTTGGGGCAGAAAGCGAGTCCTTAGCAGGTTCAGAGAGACAATGCCATCGGAGAGAAAGTTGTGAGTCAACTGGAACCATTTGTGCTACATCAAGTAGCCCTTGTGGTTCTACACCAGTTCACCAAGGCCCATACAGAGGCAGACTTCTTAAAACAATAAGCAACAGCAGCTCTCTTAACTCTATAGACTCAACTTGCACGATTACAGGAAAAGAACAGAGGGATATGGAATCAGTACTTGGCTCTGTCTCCCTGGATGAAGGTGGCAGGGATGATGTGGAGGATGGTAGTGAAGATGAAAACATCAAGGAGAAAAGAAGCAAACAAACAGATTCTTTTATTCCAGACCAGAGGCAACCACGTCGTTTGCCAGCAAAGCGAATAGAGAATCCTCAAAATGTTGAAATGACATTAAAGCTAAAAGATGCCATTAGTGGCCGGATTCGTTTTTTGCCATCCCAAGGACCAGGAGAAAAAGCAAAACAGGCAGATAACCCAAACAGCAGTAGTCAGTGGACTGAGGATGGTGACAAAAGTTATAAAAGACCTCAAACAGCTGCTTCTAGAACATCTAAGAAAAAGACCACAGTTACTAAACGTTCGAGATCAGCAGACTCTCTGCGTAATAAAGTAGATGATCCTACACTCATTGAACTTGAGAGAACTCAAAAGGAACTCAACCAAAGGATGGAGAGAATGACCAAGGTTAAGTGTGAAGGAAATACAAAGCCAGGATCATCTAAAAAAATCCAGGACCCACAAACACAAATCAATTCATCAGTTGCTGCTGACAGGCAGCGCTCTTTGAATAGAATAATTTTTTCTCCAGGTAATCAAAGAAAGGCATGTAATGCAAAAGTAGAACAAGAAAGTGTGAAGGAAGAAATGGAGGAAAAAAAGAAAAAGGACAAAGGAAAGGGAAAGGAAAAAGACAAGAAAACCCCTCCTGTTAAAGGGCCTGTTAAGGTAACACCAATGCCAAGCCCTCCACCATCACCCCGCCAATCTTCAGGGTTGTATAGGGAAAGGAATTCTGTTAAAAAACTGATTGACACCTTCAGTCAGGGGTTGGAGGAAAGTAAACAGACCCCAGACAGTGCAACAGCTCTTGGACCTCTTAAAGGTGTTAGAAAGTGTGGTGTTCCCATCATTCCAGGTTTATGTCCCTCTGCCACATTAGCATTCAATGAAAATAGTATTCTCAGTAGTCAAGGGGAGTCACGGTGCTCTGAAAGGACAGAGGATCTTGATATTGACAATCTACCACCCCCTCCACTTGAGGTTCTCATGGACAATTCCTTTGAAAATGAACAGACAAAGGACGCAGAAGAAAATGTAACAAGCAGGGGCCGATCCACTCTGCCAAAAAGGACTCAGATGTCTCAGAGGTTACGTGCCACTATGCAGTCTGTTACAGTGCTACCAAGTAAGGGGAATTTGTGTAAAGGCTCTGTTAGCATGTCACCAGTTCGTTCAAAAAACCATCATACCACAGGAGTTGTGAAGGGTGATCACCATGATTCCAGCCATGAAACAGATGCGGAAAGTGAGGAGGCTGCTTCCCTCTACAAACAAGCAAGAAAGATAATCCACTTGAGGCATTCTTCTGACTCACCGACAGAGAAACTTAGAGCAGAGCAGGGCCACAGGCAGCTTTCCTCCTGCCAAGGTGACATAGAGTTTTCACAAAAGGAGAACAGTACCAGTGAATCAGTGCCAATCAATGCCTGCAAGAACCAAACCCCTGCCACTCCAACTGCATCCAGAACTCGAGTGTTGCCGTCAACACCTCTGTTACATCGGAGACTCCCTAGTCCTCCGGTACTGAAAAGTCAACCTTCTTCTTTAACTTCTTCTAGCCCTCCTGTAGTCCGTAGACTCCCAACACCACCTTCTGTTGGCCAACGAACACTGCAAAGCACCCCTGCAAAATGGCAAGACCACACCCCCATCACGGTGACAGGGGTCACCTACCCCTTTAAGGCACCATCACCTCCTGCTTCCCCAAAGGTGCAGCGATGGTCTAGAGAAAACAGTATTGTGGGATATTAAAGTATTTTTGGCTATTCTAGATTATTTTTTTGTGCTTTATCAGTGTTTTGTCCTGAGGCTCAGCCTGTTCCTACACCCAAGCCACCTCAGGCATGGGCCTCCTCGGGTAGCAGTGTTTTGCCTCGTCCCTGGGGTGAGCGTGGTCGGCTGCCAGTGTCTGCACGAGGGCCCCAGCCATTCATCCGGCGCAGCCAGTCAGACAGGAGGCCCAGTTTAAGCCTGCCGCCCAGGGTGCCAGTCATCTCTGTGGCAGAGACGTGTGGGAGTGAACCAGCAATTAGCACCCATGGGTGAGTCTAACAATCAGTTATTTTTAACAGTTTTGATATCAAATATAACGCTACAGTACAACTGCTTAAAATTAATCAAGTATATTATAGTCTGCATCATATTGAGATGAAATTTGAATTTAAATTTAGTATGGTTATACATTTCACAGAATATACACCAGTCAATTTAAGGCTGTTATAATGTCTTTCTTTACATTTTAACATTGCTACATGGCTGCTAATCCAAGTCATCAGGAAAATCAGGTTAATATCTGGTTAATATGGTTAATAATATTAGGTTAATATGTTTCTGACTCAGAAACATAACTTTGTAAATGTTCTGAAGAAGACAAGGACAAAAAAAAAAAAGACAACTAAGCTTGTGAGCAGTTCTATTAAAATTCACTGAGGTGAAAAACTTTAGCTTTTAATTTCTGATGCATGAACTCAACTCTTTTGGGTTGCGATCCTTAGTGATACAGTATCCAATATTTTCCTGCTTAATCTTTATTTTAAACAACTTTGATAAGGGTATCTGAAGCAAGTACCATTCATGCTTGAAATTGTGTCTTCTGTTCCAGATTTAATTTTCAAAGAGAATAGAAAATGTTATAGGACAAGCACTTTGATTGTCTCTGTTATGATAAAGAGTGCAGTTTTAAATTAAATTATGGGTTCAATGTGCAAATGTCACTCAGCTCTTGGGTAAATAACAAGGGACGGATATATCTGAAATATGTCATATTTTAAGAAGGGGGGGGGGGGCAAGTCTTGAAGAATATTGTCATCACAGAGCATAGTTTCAATCAAACGAAAGAATGATAGGAAAGTCCCACATAACAAATTTAAATGGAAGGTGGGGATGGCCCATGTTAGAGGAATAATGTGTGAAAAAAAAAGAAAAAAAGAGGTGTATATGATGGCCTTTTGGTAAATATGGTCATGTGACATACAGTAAAAATGCTCAGTTTGTTTGTGTGATGCCTGTACAGTAAAGGAATGACAGAAGCACAGTATATGATATAGATGATTTTTCACACAACTATTTAGACACACTCTCCTCTCTCATGTACATCATCGTATAATTGCTAATCCTTAGCAACTAAGCTCTCAATGACTTACTGCTGACCAGTGCTGACCAGCCCTGGCCCACTTCTCTAATCCTTCAATTCACTAATGTTCTTATTTTGTTTTGCTGTCACAGGCTGGAAGTTGTTCCAGTCAGTGAATACAAGCCATGGAGTGAGCAAACAGAAATCAGAGGTGCAGTTCGGTCTGTCTCGCATCCAGACTTGTGCATTGTGGGTCAAGGTCTACAGAGGGAATGGGAGAAATGAAAAAGGAGCAAGTGGGATTATGGATTAGCAAAATTTGGATGGGATTAAAACGTCTGTGTCCTGGTGGGAAATGAAATAGCTATTTCTGAGAAGGCCTTCTCATGATCATTTCCAGTCATTGTTATTTTCATCCTTTTTAGCTTCAGTGTATATTTGATCTATTTGTCTCAATTCAATTTGTCTAATTTGTTTTGAAAATGTTTTGTATGTTGAATACTATTGGTTGGCTTTTTATATTTTATTACTAAATAAAAATGAACAGATATTCACTGAAAAGGCACATAGTCACATGTTTTCTTAAAAAAAAAAAGTTATGTTATCAGTTAATTTATCATGTACATTATCAGTCATCAACCACTCACATTCTTTCTTTTCTGACTGACAAATCACATTCAAAATTCAGCAAAGCATTCTTCTCTTTTGCTGGAGGTAAGATGGCAGTGTTGTTGAGGCCTTGAACAGAGACATTAGGAAACAAATGAAGATATAGTGCCTTGCAAATTTAAAGAGACCAATAATCAACTTTCTCATTTTATCTTGAGAATTTTTTTCAATCATTATTTCAGAACACTGAAACTCAGTTTATTGAGTAAATCTAACACAGTTTCATGTTCAGCACTATTCATAAAAAATAAAATTAAATAAATAAATAAATAAATATAATAATAAAATGAAAATGTTATTTATTCAATGTTGATTTCGTCATTGTTATGTTGAACAACAATAATTGAAATAACAACAAATCTTGTATAATCGTATTCTAAAAAAATAATAAAAATAAATAATAATAATAATCTGGGGAAAAATATCTCTATGGGACAATGTAAAATCTGATTACAGTTTAAACATGCCAATATGGAGTTCAAATAAATATGTTCTTTAATTTTCATCTAACAAAGCCTATAATTGCTTTGACCTTTGACCATCATGAGTTTAACATAACTGCCAAAAACAGGGCAATAAATAAATTAGGCATCAACCTAATGTAGCTGAATACTGCTTGGCTGCATCCAAAACCACATACATATATAGTTGGTGAAAAATAGTATGTGAAAACAGTAGTATGCCCAAATTCACAGTTTATCACATTTATTCACATTTACAAAACAGTAGGTGAAATCTCATGAGGCCATGGGAGATATGAGACTTGTGAAGTGACGCAACTGACCTACAGTAGGTCAAATGACAATGACAGCATGGTGAATGAAGTACTGTACATCTGGATTACATTCATACTGTACTACACACACACTCTCTCTCTCTCACACACACACACACACACACACTGTATATAGGTAGATTCTAAATTCCACACTCCGGACACAACGATGCATCCACCATCTTGGAACAGGTTATATGTCGTAACTCACAATAAAAATGAGTTTCAAGATGCAACAACATTGCACAGCATCGGTTATATATAAAAAAGAAAGCCTACATTTAAATTCTTGAAGAAACTGGATAAACTTTCACAGGTAAGAATGTGTTGTTTTGTGTTTTTAATCTATTAACTCAATAGTACAGGGTTTTAAACTAAAGTACCTTTTAAATGCTTTGTTAGCTAACAGCTTCAGCTTGTTGTATTGTGTTAGGTTACCAAAATCATCTTCTGAAGTGTACTGAAGATAAAGATATTCATACATCCATATAACTACAGATAGGTCTGCGCAGTGCCATGAAGTAGGGTTGCCACCTTGAGCAAGGCAAAATAAGGTACACCCATTCATTACCCCCCCCCCAATAAATAAATAAATAAATAAATAAATAAATAAAACATATAATCAGTAAATTCAATCAGTTTTCTCAATAAACTATGAAAAAACATGCTCAAGTAGGCTATGTAAACTTGCAACAGAACACATTGATATTGATATTTTAAATTTGATTATTTATAATTATTAATTATTATTAGTCGTTTGTGACAACTCTGCAGCTATTACCTGGATGGGATGAATTATTATTATTTTCTATTCATTTGCTGAAATTAGGACTACATTATTATGTAATTATTTGTCCCATTTTTATCTAAATAATTTAGCTTTTTTTTTTTTTACTTTTTAAAATGCCAAATGACATATGATTATGTATTATGTATATTTATGATTAACATAAATTATAAATTAATAAATAGGGTCTAGCATTAAATAGGCCTATAATATATCAATTAGTCTATATAATAATGTCTAAAATATAAATAAAAAATAAAAATATAATAATTATGTCTACCAAACTTTGATAATATATGGTATATTATATTAACAGGCTATCCAAATTTCAATAAAACAATAGGCCTATACCTTTAGAAGCATGGCTTCTGTCACCTTAAAGGTATGGTTCAACCCCCAAAAATGGAAAATTCTGTCATAATTTGCCCAGGTTTTTCTAAACCTGCATAAAGTTCTTTTCTTTTTTCTTTTTCTTTTTTTTGTTGAACACAAAAGCAGTAACTTTGAAGAATGCGTGTAACTAAATAGCTGCTGGTCCTCAGTAACTTCCATAGTAGAGGAAAAAAAAATACTAAATCTGAAAAATCAGAGTCGTTTGGTTACCCACATTCTTCAAAGTATCTTCTTTTATGTTCAACAGAAGAAAGAAATTATTACAGGTTTGGAACAAATTGTGGGTGTGTAAACTATGGCAAAATGTACATTTTTGGGTGAACTATGCCTTTAAGTCAGACAGTCCACCTTGGGCAGATGTGAGCTCTAGATGTTTTAAACCGTGGCGTTAACACATTTAGTTATTTAGCAGATGTTTTTTTTTTTTATAATAAATAAAAATAAAACATAGAATAGAAAAATAATAGAGCAAGCTAGTGTTAAAGGCCTTTTTTGCTTTTGTTAATTGTATAATAAAAAAGAAAACAAATAGATACAAAACATTAGGGAAGGTAGTTTTTTTTTTTTTTTTTTTAAGGGGTCATATGATGTTGCTAAAAATAACATTATTTTGTGTATTTGGTGTAATAAAATGTGTTTAAGGTTTAAGGTAAAAAAAAAAAAAAAAACTATTTTTCACATACTGTACACTGTAAAAAAAAAAAAAAAAAAAAAAAAAAAAAAAAACCCTGACATTTACGATAAAATACTGGCAGCTGTGGTTGCCAGAATCTCACCATTAAAAATATGGTGGCAACATTTTAGGCTTTACAGACTTAACTTAATTTCACAATAAAAAACGTGTCAGGTTACATATGTAACCATGGTGGGAACGAGACGCTGCGTTGTAAAACGCTTTGGGAACGCCTTCAGCGTAACCGACTCTGAATCATGTGATAGTGTGTAATCAGACCAATGGATGGGTGAGACGTCATAGGCGGGTGACGTCAGAGACCAGGAAGCTTAAAAGCATGTGCAGTGAAACCCGCATTTAGCCTCTAGGAACGAAGCAAGCACCGGCAGAGATGCCGAAAGTGTGGCACTGTGACGCAGCGTCTCATTCCCTCGAGGAACCATGGTTACATACATAACCTGAGACGTTCCTCTTCTCGAGCTGTGCAGTAAAACACTTTGGGAATGAGAATGCCCATGCCGGCAGACTTACAAATCTCTCTCTCTCTCTCTCTCTCTATATATATATATATATATATATATATGTAAAAGTAAAAAATATATATATATATATGTATATATTTTCTGTATAGAATTTGAGGTATATCACAATAAACACTTTTTACTCTACAAATTTTTGTATCACCATCCCAAAAACTTCCAGTGGTTTTCAACCAAACAGCATGATAAATAACAAGATACAGAGAGAGATTAAGAGCGTTCTGATGATTGCTGTGACTCGAGTCGTCTTGTGGTCTTTGTTGTAATAAAATCCCTGTTGTTTAGAGTTAGCCCTGGCCTCTGTCCTTTTCATCTGGAACACCACATAGTCTCTATTAATGAGCTGATGACCAAAATCAGAAGTGTTTGATTCAAAAGACATGCAAAACCACTGATGTAATCTATCTAAATGCAAAATTATGAAATTAATTTATATTTGAGATTTTATATGTTTGATTGCAGAGTGGAATGACCAACTTTCAGGCGTGTGCAGAGGAAGGCTGTGGTGGGTGCTTGAGCACCTGCCCCTTTTACCCTTGATGCCAAAAGTGCCCTTTTGTCAAGGCATTTATTTATTTATTTATTTTTTGGTAATTAAATGCCCTTTTGTGGAGGCCTGCCAATTGTAACTATTAGTAATATTAATGATTAATAATTTATTTTAATATAAATAAAATGATCCACATGATGACCTTTCACCTGACTATCTCATTCGGGACAATCCCTCACGTTCAGACACCTTTAGTAATTTAACGCGCTACCAGGATGCCTTCAATAATGTCTGCCACTGCCGGAGTTGTGTAATATCAAAGTCCCTTTAAGACAAGTCATGTCACTTGGCGGCCATCTTTGAAATGCCTCTCGGGCACGCAAGTGCAACTCCTATCTCTTTGAATGGGGAAACTGTTTAAATGGGGAAACTGTTTACTACTACTCCTATCTCTTTAAATGGGGAAAAGCTTGCGATTAAATTTCATGTTTGAAATCACAAAAGAAATCTGACAACAAATGTGTTATAAATGTTGTTTCTTTTCCACAAATAGCGTTATAAAAAGCGTATTTTTCAGGCTAAGATCAGCCAGTGCGCATGCAGTCCTTAGTCCTAAGCGTGGGGCTTCCTGCGATTGAGCGGTCATATTGAGCGTTACATTTTTCCACATTCAAAACTATATGAGTGACATGTTTTGGGTATTCTATAGTCTTTTGTAATATTCAGTTCAACCAAAAGACTCAGGAGGTGAAGATAAAACTCAAAAGTATTTATTTATAAAACCAATACAAAGAACAGAATTATTTTGACATAGGCCCCATCCATAGCTTGAATCAGACGTTTTAGATTCCAGCTATACCTGCTGAAGATTAAGGCAGAGCAGAGCCTACCCCCGCATGGATAGGGCCAGCCGGGTGGTGGTGTGAAGGATGGAGGGAAATGACGCGACAGTATCTGCAAATACAATGAAGGGTGAGTAGGGGGCTTTTATATTCCTTGTGTTGAGTGCCGATTGGCTAGATCTGCAGTCGTAGATATTGGCCCCCTTGGTAAATATGATCAGAAAAGGCTGTGAAAATTCATCTGCATTGTTAATCCTTTTGGTCTTTTATTTAAAAAATTCACAAAAATGTATCTTCTCATTGGATAATAAGAATTTAAAACGGGGGGGAAATATCATTATGAAATGAATGTTTTTCTCAAATACTCGTTGGTCACAATTATTGCCCCCCCCTATAAATTCTTATGAGTAAAATATCTCTGAAGTATATTCCCATTCATATTCACAATTTTGAGCACTCCAGCATGATTATAAACATGAAATCATCCAGCTCTGGCTTCCTGATTCACAGAAATATAAAGAGGACGGAAAACAAAGCCCAAATTCCCTTAATTATCCATCACAATGAGAAAAACCAAAGAATATATTTCTGATGTGAAGCAAAAGATAATTGAGCTTCACAAATTGGTGAAGTGGCTTTAAGAAAAGAGGTAGAGCAGTGAAAATTCCCATTTCCACCATCAGGGCAATAATTAAGAATTTCCAACCAACAGAAAATGTTACAAAACTGCCTGGAAGAGGACGTGTGTCTATATCGTCCTAATGTGCGGTGATAAGGAGAGTTTGAGTGGCTAAAGACTCTCCAAGGTTCACAGCTGGAGAATTGCAGAAAATAGTTGAGTCTCTGGTTCAGAAAACCTTTAAAAAAAATGTCAAACAGAAAAATTAGCTTTTTAGCAGCAAACACTCAAGATGGGTTTGGTGAACACAGAGAAAAAAAGTACCCCATGTGTACAATGAAATATACTGCTGTATTTTTGATGTTGTGGGCCTATATTTCTGCTGGAGGTCCTGGACATCTTGTTTAGATACATGGCATCATGGATTCTATCAAATAGCCATTCCAGTCCTCTGACCTTAACTCTACGGAAAATGATAGGAGTGAACTGAAGAGGAGAAGCACCAACATGGAGCTGGGAATCTAAAGGGTCTGGAGTGATTCTGGATGAAGGAATGGTCTCTGATCTCTTGTCAGGTGTTCTCTAACCTCATCAGGCATTATAGGAGAAAATTTAGACCTGTTAAACTGGCAAATGGAGGTTTCAAAAAGTATTGAATAAAAGGGGGCCCATTAATTGTGGGCAATGTGTATTAGAGAAAAACATTTACAGGTCCTTCTCAAAAAATTAGCATATTGTGAAAAAGTTCATTATTTTCCATAATGTAATGATAAAAATTTAACTTTCATATATTTTAGATTCATTGCACACCAACTGAAAAAATTCCTATCTCAAAAAATTAGCATATTTCATCCGACCAATTAAAAGAAAAGTGTTTTAATACAAAAAAAGTCAACCTTCAAATAATTATGTTCAGTTATGCACTCAAAATACTTGGCGGGAATCCTTTTGCAGAAATGACTGCTTCAATGCGGCGTAGCATGGAGGCAATCAGCCTGTGGCACTGCTGAGGTGTTATGGAGGCCCAGGATGCTTCGATAGCGGCCTTAAGCTCATCCAGAGTGTTGGGTCTTGCGTCTCTCAACTTTCTCTTCACAATATCCCACAGATTCTCTATGGGGTTCAGGTCAGGAGAGTTGGCAGGCCAATTGAGCACAGTAATACCATGGTCAGTAAACCATTTACCAGTGGTTTTGGCACTGTGAGCAGGTGCCAGGTCGTGCTGAAAAACGAAATCTGCATCTCCATAAAGCTTTTCAGCAGATGGAAGCATGAAGTGCTCCAGAATCTCCTGATAGCTAGCTGCATTGACCCTGCCCTTGATAAAACACAGTGGACCAACACCAGCAGCTGACATGGCACCCCAGACCATCACTGACTGTGGGTACTTGACACTGGACTTCAGGCATTTTGGCATTTCCTTCTCCCCAGTCTTCCTCCAGACTCTGGCACCTTGATTTCCGAATGAAATGCAAAATTTGCTTTCATCCGAAAAAAGTACTTTGGGACCACTGAGCAACAGTCCAGTGCTGCTTCTCTGTAGCCCAGGTCAGGTGCTTCTGCCGCTGTTTCTGGTTCAAAAGCACACGCCCTGTGCACGGTGGCTCTGGATGTTTCTACTCCCAGACTCAGTTTCCACTGCTTAACGCAGGTCCCCCAAGGTCTGGAATCGGTCCTTCTCCACAATCTTCCTCAGGGTCCGGTCACCTCTTCTCATTGTGCAGCATTTTTTGCCACACTTTTTCCTTCCCACAGACTTCCCACTGAGGTGCCTTGATACAGCACTCTGGGAACAGCCTATTCGTTCAGAAATTTCTTCCTGTGTCTTACCCTCTCGCTTGAGGGTGTCAATGATGGCCTTCTGGACAGCAGTCAGGTCGGCAGTCTTACCCATGATTGCAGTTTTGAGTAGTGAACCAGGCTGGGAGTTTTTAAAAGCCTCAGGAATCCTTTTGCAGGTGTTTAGAGTTAATTAGTTGATTCAGATGATTAGGTTAATAGCTCGTTTAGAGAACCTTATCATGATATGCTAATTTTTTGAGGTAGGAATTTTGGGTTTTCATGAGCTGTATGCCAAAATCATCAGTATTAAAACAATAAAATACCTGAAATATTTCAGTTGGTGTGCAATGAATCTAAAATATATGAAAGTTTAATTTTTATCATTACATTATGGAAAATAATGAACTTTTTCACAATATGCTAATTTTTTGAGAAGGACCTGTATTTCATAATGATATTTTCCCCCATTTTAAAAGGATACATTGTTGTGAATTTTTTAAATAAAAGACCAAAAGGATTAACAATGCAGATCAATTTTCACAGCCTTTTTTAATCATATTTACCAAGGGGGCCAATATTATTGGCCACGACTGTAATTGTAATATGTGACGTGGCATTAAGTCTTCCTAGTAGAACTTGCGCTGACGCTTCCATTTCTACCAGAAAGACTCAGGAGGTGAAGATAAAACTCAAAAGTATTTATTTACAAAACCAATACAAAGAACACAATTATTTTGCCGTAGGCCCCATCTGTAGCTTGAATCAGATGTTGTTGATTCCAGCTATTCCTGTCGTCGATGAAGGCAGGGCGGAGCCTACCCCAAAAAGAAAGAAGAATATTAAATACCCACCAGTCAAAGTACTTCTTACAAGATCTTAGATCCAGCCTGTCTGAGTGACATTTCTAGCTGGATGAATGACCATCACCTTCAGCTCAACCTTACTAGGACAGAACTGCTGGTGGTTCCAGCTAACCCATCGTTACATCACATCTACTCTATACAGCTGGGTTCGTCAACCATAACTCCTTCCAGGACAGCCAGAAACCTAGGAGGGTGTGATGGATGATCAGTTAAGCTTCACAGACCATATTGCTACAATGACCGTCCTGCAGATTTGCCTTATACAACATTAGGAAGATTAGACCCTTCCTGTCAGAGCAAGCCACCCAACTTCTTGTCCAAGCTCTTGTTCTCTCCAGACTGGACTGTTGTAATGCTTTCCTGGCAGGCCTTCCTGCAGTATTATCAAGCCTCTACAACTGATCCAGAATGCAGCAGCGAGGGTTGTCTTCAATGAGCCAAAAAAAAGCTCACTTTACTCCTCGCCTCATCAGGTTACACTGGCTACCAGTAGCCGCTCGCATCAAATTCAAGGTACTGATGCTTGCCTACAAGACGATCACTGGCACGGCACTGATATACCTAAACTCACTAGTTCAAACTTATACGCCCTCCAGAAGCTTGCGTTCTGCAAGTGAATGGCACCTTGTGGTGCCATCCCAAAGAGGTTCAAAAATCACTCTCATGGACCTTTTCCTGGACTGTGCCGGGCTGGTGGAATGACCTCGAATTATCTATTTTATCATTTTGGTCTTTAGTGTTTTTAATAATTTTCTAAAGATTTTTAAGGAATTTTGTGGAAGTGTGTAGAAGACCATGATAGGCCACTGTATGCGAAAAGCCGTGATAGACTGGACATGAGGAGCATGTGGGAAGTAACCACCACCAGTAGTTTGCTAAGAGTATCATACTGTACCTTGAGTATTACGTGAAATAGTTTAGAGTCTGATCTTGACAGACGGAGGACGATCATGTACATAGCAGCTTGATGGCGGATTAAAGGAATTCTAAACCACCGCATTGTGCAAGAGAGGCCATTAGTTTAGGTTAAATGATAGAATGATGTAGAATTAGGGCTCTAGCAGGGACTTAAGAAAGAGCATAAACATTCTTCAGGCTAGACTCCTGCACATGCTTGATAGAACTCCATCTAACTACCGGAACCCACAGAGGAAACCTGTTCCCCCAAAAAATAGAAAATGTGCCAGATCAGCATGACCATAAGAACAGATACTCAATGTTAAGCGAAGTCCACGATAGGCCATGATATGTGAAGGCCATGATAGGCCAAACTTCATAAACAGTAATGGACAAACTTACCTGATGACCACCATAGCAGAGTTATGCAAAGTGCCACAATAGTCTGTGTAATGTGAAGGCCACAACAGCCAAGTAAGACCGAAGTCAATAGGTATGAGGAAACAGAATGAACCACCACCAGTAGATGCAAAAATAGACAAGCCTTGATTATAACTTAAAGATGCCTGCCGAGCACTGAGCCAAATCTTAGCTAGAACTCGAATGGGAGAATGACCTTGTCAGCTTAATAGAGCCTGCTAGTGCCAGTCCAAAGAGTGACCTGTGTAAAGATGAGGTGAGAGCCACAGTTCTCTGCATCTGCAGACATGGAATCTAAATGATTGCATTGTAATGGAACGCCAAGGTTAGTAAAAAAGATCAAATGTAGTAGTTAAGTTTTATGTAGAAAGCATAAAAACACATAAACATAAATATTGGAACAGTAAAACAGAACTATTCTCTGGCTTAACTCCCAGAAAAGCTTAATAGACTCTGCAGACAAGACTCCATTTAACCATAGGAACCTGACGAGTGAACCTTCAAAGAAACCAGATCTCATGAAATAAAAGTTAAAGAAATATTAGGAATGTATGGAACTAGGACAAAGATAGAAAAATAAATATTGATACATTGCCCTTGCATGAGTGAGCATACACTATCCAGGACATTAAAGTTACGGGCACAAACTAGATTTTAACAGAATTGTAGTAATTATTGTAATTATAACCTCCAAGTCCAAACATTGATGAAGTTTAGGAGGAAATCCTGAGAGGAAGTTGTGTCTATAGACAGAAAGTACATAAAACACATCAGACTATAGAAAGGCCTTGACAAGTTCCAAGATATAATACTTTAATGCTCACCACACAGAAAAAGAGAGCACCAGCTAGTTATTTATCAGAGCACACTAATGCCACATAGCTAAGTTAGAGCTAATTGCCTTAAAAATAATATGTCCTGAGAATAGTAAAAGTATAACAGATTAGACAAAACTACGACGAAATTCTTAGTTAATCAATATATTGTGCATTGGGAAACTTTAGCGTTTGAGCATAGCAAGAAAACGTGTCCGTTTACATTCTTGCTCTTATTCAGAGGACACTCATGCAGAAATAGACAGCGAGGACCTCTTTGCAGAAATGGTCTACGCAAGAGGAGAGACTTAAGTCGTAATACTTACCCCATTCCAGTACAAGGCATTCAGGACTTGTTGTAGATAGCAAATGAAACAATGACTGAAGGAACAAAGACAAAAGCATATGATTGAGACAAATACCTTACAGTGTGCTAGACATAGCGTATTTAACAGAAAGGAATAATGCGAGCAACAATCTTTAGGGACCCAAATAACGTGATATTTAGCCCCTGGAATGTGAATTTTATCGGGGAACCCCTCTCGAAACGCGATTGGGCTAGTTTTGAGTAGCAATTGGCGGTTTTGTTGAGAAAACCTGGCAACCCTGGAAAGCACTTGGAACTCAATGTTTCACATCCTCTGCCGAGAAAACTTCGAAACCTGTATATCAGGGTTATTCAAATCTTACCCTTTAGCTCCAACCCTGATCAAACACACCTGAGCATGCTAATCAGTGTCTTCAGGATCATTAGAAAATCACAGGTAGGTGAGTTTGATCAGGGTTGGAGCTAAACTCTGCAGTGCACTGGCCCTCGAGGGTAAGATTTGAATAACCCTGCTGTATATTATGCAAAACTATCAAACGACCGTTAACATTCACTGTAACACCAGAGCAATGCCAACGATCTAGTGTGCATCTTGAGAGGCATGTCAAACTCGCAATCGTTAGCAGGAGATGAACTTAACTATATGCAAGTACACTGTTAGCCTGGACAAGTTGAATATACTTAAAAAATGTGAGCAAACTGGTTGCCCTAAAATAATTAAGTAATGGTAACTTAAAAATTTCAAGTTAATTTAACTTAAAATGTTTTGTAATATCAATTACTTTGCAGTTATTACACATAGTATATTTAAGTTCATTGTACTAGCCCGTATACTTAAAAAATGTGAGCAAACTGGTTGCCCTAAAAAAAATTAAGTAATGTGTACTTGATAACTTGAGTAAAAAAAAAAAAAAAAAAAAAAAAATTAAAACCAAGAAAACAACATAACCTTTTCCCCCTCTTTTTATTTTAATTCACAGTGAAGAAACATAATTTCTTCTTTCAAGTTTAAGAGGTTTCTAACCTTTTTTTATTTTTATTTTTTTTAATTTTTTTTTTAAGTGTCTCTACTCAAGTTCAAGAGGCAAAATGTGTGTGAACAATTTCCCTGAGAAACATTTTTCCCCTGTACAATGTATAAATTTTTCCCATAAAACAACTGTATATGTATACACATATAACATTAAAACTACATAGTTTGAATTTACGTAAATTCTTCAAAAACAAAAGTTTTCGAAATCTTCACTAGAACACATTTTCTTAGAATCCCAAGATTTACCGGCTTTTCTTTTTCAGAGGACCTGCACAATTATAGAACTATAACTATAAGTGTGGAGAAACGTGTTATTTTCAAAGTGCAACAGTGCAAAGTTTCTCAGATCAGAAGGCAGAACTACAGATCTACATCAGAACAAAATAAAAAAAGTTTGGTTTGAACAACCAAACTATTGGACAGAATGTAACCTGGGGCTTTTTTCACAGTACAGTGAATATTAAAAGATAACAACAACACCCTTTCCCAAGTTGAAAAATACCTGCTGGATGAAGTGGAAAGTGTTTTTCATGTACTTCGGTTAGTCCAAGTGCAGGGCATAAATGAGTCCAAAGAGAAGACAGAAGGCCTGAGGCAGGTTTTCTGGTTCCATCACTAAGCTCCCTTCCAAGATGATGTGCACTCCAAAAGGGTTTAGCTGTGGACTTTCTGGATCCAGGCAGAGGATTCCCACTGGAATTTGTTGGTATGAGTCCTTGTCATTGACATCCTAACAAAGAAACAGATTGACAAGACATTATCATGTCAGTTAGATAATACTGTGTTGTCAACTAAAATGTATATCCAACTAAAATGAAAATCACCAATGTAAACTACACTGAAATGCATTAAAAAAACAAACAAACAAACAAACAAAAAAAAAACCTTTAACGTCTTAAACTGAGTTATTTGTTAACTGGATATTTTACACACTTTCAGCCCCATTTGTGCACAAACCTTTTTGGTTTGTTGTTTCCTTCACTGAAGTTTTGCTACCAATTCTTTTTAATGTATAAATCCATTTATGGCAGCATTCTTCTTCAAACTCAAAATACATTGCTTAAAGGTATTACTTTCAGTTGTACTTAAAGGCTTTGTTCACCCAAACGTTTTAATCATAGACTGTATAAAAACATGGACATAGTGTCCGTGACATCACCCATAGACTCCTGAAGAGCGGTTTTGAAGCTCAAAGTGTGCAGAGCGGGCTGTCCCCATCTTGGCAGTGCTAACCGCGCGACTCTCCCGGATAATCGAAAACGGGCAAAAAAGCGGGAGCTGGTTGCTGAAGCCACGCCCACCTAGCTCGATGGCATTCTCAACAGCGGCAATCCACCTGTCACTCAAGTGGCCACGCCCTTAATTATGCAGAACTTTAAGGCTTAATATAATTTAAACGGATGAGTTATAAAAAAAATTCACCCCCCACCCCCTCACAGTTGTCATGAAGGGCAAAATTAGCTATATAGATCAAAATCATTTTTTGAACCAGGCTGTAAACATGTTTTTTTCTGCTGTAAAGTTGGGCATTTTAACATGGGGAGTCTATGGGATTGACTCCCTTTTGCAGCCAGCATCAAGCGGCCAGTCAGTGAATTGCATTTTAATCACTTCCTTGTTGGCTTTACAAGAGAGAGCGCGAGGTTGCCGCTCGGTTTTAATTCTGTCATTACTTACATTCCAAACCTGTAAAACTTTCGTTCATCTTCAGAACACAAATCATTATCTTTTTAATAAAATTGAGAGTTTTCTGTCCCTCCACTGACAGTCTGCAAAACTATAATTTTCTATATCCATAAAAATTTAAAAAATTTAAAAATTTAAAAAAACTTATTAAAGTATTCCATATGACTCCAGTGGTTTAACCTAAATTTTATGAAGCAATGTGAATGCTTGCTGTACACTAAAAAAAATTAAATAATTTTGTTATTTACAAAATATATATCTGCAATGCACATTCACAAGAGCACCATGACGCTTTACAACCTTTCTAGGGCTTGGAACTGGTAGTTGCGTAGACTGTCACTGAAGGGACAGACAGAAAGCCCTCAGATATCAATAAAAAGATCTTCATTTGTGTTTGAAAGATGAACAAAATCATATAGGTTTGGTAGGACATGAGGGTGAGTAATTAATGGTAAAATGGTTAATTTAATTTATTTATAATCTGCTTTCAACAGACCCATGGCCATCCAAAGCGCTTTACAAGTTGCCTCACATTCACCCACTCATTCATACACTGACGGCGCTGTGTCAGCCATACAAGGTGCCATCCAGCTCATCGGGAGCAGCTGGGGTTAGGTGTCTTGCTCAAGGACACCTCGACACTTGGTCAGGTGGAGCCGGGGATTGAACCACCAACCTTCCACTGCTGACAGGATTTTTATTTCTGGGTGAACTGCAGAATTTTTTATTTTATTTTGAGCCTATTTCACTTTTGAAGACAAATATTTTCAGTTTTTCATGTCACTAACCAGTATTACAAATATTCCAAAATTATAAAAATACTCAAAATAAAAGTCTGGGAGACACTGATTAAATTATTCTGATAATTAGTAGCAGACAGCCTCATTAATGGTACCAGTAACATTTAAAACCTATAACTTACACAGCAGGTCTTAAAGAATGTAGAAGGGTCATCCCCCAAAATGACCGGCAGCCCACGAAGGCAATGGGACCTAACATCTGTTGGCTCGGTGGTCTGGAAGATATTGGATATACTGAAGTTTGTTAGGGATGCTCACATGTATAAACCAAATTACTGAGCTTCCCCCAAATTTGTCAGATTTTGGAAAGGAAAGTACAGGGCAAGATAAGATGACAAACAGGAAAGGAGAGAGGAGAGAAAAGGGAGAGAATGGAGGGGTAAAGAAAAAAAGATGGAATAAGAAAAGTGGAAGAGTATAGAGGAGAGGACAGAAAAAAATGAGAGATTTAAGAATGGAAAGAAAAAGAAAGAAGAGAAGTCCAGAGGACATAGGAGAGATAAGAAAAAAATAAATAGAAGAAATAAGGAGAGAAATTAAAATAGGAAAAAGAGGGGGTAGACTGATGTAAACAAGTGAACCCACCTTTGTCTGACGTAAAAGCTCAGCCAAAAGCTGTCCGGCGAGGCCATTCTTCTTCCTAAAAATTTCTATCAGATTTGGAGAGTAATTAACAAGTGCATCAAAGAAGTTCTCTCTGAGATTTTTCCCCACCACTCTGTTGAACTCATAATAAACCTAAATAAAGGTCAAATAAAACAAAGCAAACCATATTAGCTTACCGTCACCACATCTATCACCACAATGCTACATGATTTCAGACAGAGTTTATGACCTTAGTGGTCATAAATACCCATTTTCATGTGTACGTATGTTTATCCAAATAAGTTATAAAAAATAAATAATAAAAACCTTACCTGGCTTTCTTTAAACAGAGATGGCCATCGAAGAACCATCTTGCTGATGTCAGGCTTTTCATTGACAACTTCTTTTCTGCGAAGTGCAAACGTCATGTCCATGTGTTTCTTAACAAGGGATCCATTTGGCTTTTTCTTTTTCATTTCATTGACAAGAACCTGACAAACTCCTTCCAGGTTTGGTCATCCATGCCCTCTGGATTTTCAGGTAGGAAATTTATTTCCCCTTTCTTTGGCTTCTTGATGTCTTTGTTGGGAGGGTTGCCATCTGCAGTGTGCCTCCCACATTTACCTCCATTCATGGTGACTTCAAGCCGACCCAGCTGGCGCATTTTGTTCCTATAATTTCCCATCTTGAATTTTAAACTATTTTTCCATCCTTCCCAACCATAGGATGAGCCTTGCTCTTTCAGACATGCCTGTGATTGTACTAAGGCTTTTGCAACAGCTTCAAATTCTTCCTTTGTTGGATATGCTTTAAATTCATACATGGTCTCAGCCAGCTTCTCAAGAATATCATGCTTCATCTCTTTTATTACTTTCAGATTTGTTCCATCCTTCAGATACAGCAAGTTACCTTGACAAAGTCGATACTCGACATCAACAGAAAATTTCAGAATGTGAAATATATCTGGCCACTGAAAACTTCTATCCAGAGAGGAGTTGGACAGGATCTCAGTGTCTGCCTGGCTGCTTGATTCACTAAAACATTCAGTTTCTGCAGGAATTGTTGTGAGATTAATTACAGGGATGATTTTGATGGTTGGTTTTTCTGGAAGCTCAGAGATATCTGTAAGATTGCACAGTTCATTGTTAAATTTGGGATCTTGGTACTGTAAATTGAAGCTGTAGTTTGTTTGAAGATTGTCTTTGAGCCACTCAGTCAAAGCTTCAAGTCTGTCAGGTTGTGTTGTCATAAACCCTATTCGCACGGGATTAGTACTATCTAGGGACCTTGTGTGATTTTGAAATTACCCCCCCCCCACATCTGAATTTCGTGTGGTGCATTCGCACAGGATAAGCGAAGCCTCTAGTTTACTCGAATTTACTGACTTATCTCCCGTATACCCGGATGTCAAGGCTTTGAGAGTCGCGTTCTATGGTCCAGATGGATTTAAAAAAAAATAAATAATTAAAATAGTTTATTGCGCCATTTACATTTCACCAGGTTAAAATAATATCTCAAGCTTTATTCTTGATTTATTTGTAACACATTAACCTCAAAACTTTTTCAGCTTTCTCTTTTTTTAAGAGAAACAGCTCCCAAAATACTATTAAACACTCCAACGCAGCTCCATTCTTCGCGAAAGATGGATAAAAAGGCGCACAGGAAATAAAAACCTCGAAAAATTATATAGGAGCCACCAAATCCACCCCAAATCACAGAGATGTCGATTCGCACGGGACTAATATTATCACAGGACCTCGGTTTTCGGTGAAATATGGTAGGTCTTTTGCGGGGGAATTTTTACTTTTCAAATTACGGACATGGCCGATTCACATGGGATTAAGATCACAGACAACTGCAATTATTACAAATGACTGGAGGTCACCAGATAATACTAATCCCGTGCGAATAGGGCTATAGTCATTTTTCGTATATCTCCCTCAGAGACAATAAATCTTATGGTTAATTTCTGTTGGACAGCCATCTGGGAAAAATAAGATATTTTTAGCAAATAACATATCGTCTCAGTGTTACCATAAGTTCTCCTTGCACCTTGCACCTTGCACCTTGACAATGGGAAGACTTCATTCAACTTTGAAATCCGAACCACACACATTGAGGTGGAATCACTGCAGTGAAGCTGGTAAGATCTCAAATGCTCACAGTACCATGCTGTCATTTTGTGGCAGACAAACAAAATGTCTGTGTTAGCAGCAACAATCTTCTCAATCTGGGAAAATTCAGAGAGACCTGAGCATAAGCCAGTAGAGAGAATTATGCCTGGATGATACTTGATACCATCTAAACAGACTGATGAAGCATCAAGAACTGATCCAGACTCTGTAATGTTTTGAGCAATTAAACTCTGAACATTCAAAGAGGCAAGCAAAACTCAAGTGACCTTTACCATCTCAACTGATTGTTTGAAAAATGAGCTACAATCAAGATGGTAACTGATTGCTTTCTGGTGTTTGGTAGCAAGTGTCATTGCAACATTTTTGAAATTCTGAGTATTCCGAATTGCCTTTTTGAAGAACTTATGCTTTCCCTCAGATCGCATTGTCCAAACTTCACACAGGGGGCCAAATTTCCTTATTAGCTGCGGGTAATGTTCCATGTAGTGATGTTTTGGGTTTAAATGAAAATCTGGAAATGTTGACTGCAGCAGCTGTCTGTGCTCTGCTATCTTACATTCCAGGAAATGCAGTGTCTCTTCAGTATGCCTTGGTGCCACAACTAGCTCAATAATGTCTTTGAGAAGCATGAGAATTTCCCAAGTGTCATCACCGTCAGGAACACATTTACCAATGAGAAACGGAAGGAGCCGTATGAGACACCAATTCTCATGGGCATTTCCACCAATGGTCTCTTTGATGGAAAATCCCTTTCCAATAACCTGCAGTCTATCCATTTTGTCAGTAAATGTGTAATTAAAGTACCTGATGGCACGATTTGACACATCTAGAGTGAAATAAGACTTGCCTATCATGTCTTTAAGACACAGGGACAACTCAGTTGGAACAATGCCTTCTAAGACATCATGCATGATGTCAGGAGGGTAACCAGTGACCACATGAAAGTGATTGAGATTCTCAGTTAAAGGACAGGCTCCTTTCACACCATAAGTTTGACTCAGTTCTGGGTCCTTTCTCACTTCCTGCACATGCCTATCATGGGAGTCTTTTTCTCTGAGTTAAAAGAAACCAGAACGTACCTCTTGCTCCTGAGTGTCACTCCTGCTTGCCAAACAGAATCTGCAGAACTTTTGAAGTCATCAGTGTAAAGGCCAAGAGCAATTGTGAACTCATTACTTGTAAGAAGACAGTTTTCATTAAAGTACTGCCCATCTGCGCATGATCTGTATTCATGTAGCAGATGGACGTTTTCTGAAATAGCACGGTTTAACACATCAGTTTTGTTAAGCAACTTCTGAAGCATGGAAAGAATGGGGACATATGCAAGTGGTTTTTGGTCTTTTTCCACAACATATTCAATGGGGTTTACCAGTGGAAACTCTTTGCGTACATAGGCTGCTCTCCTTTTAGCAGTTCCTAAGGGTCCATCTTTGGCAAAAAAAAGTCATGTTACTTTCTGACACGGCACTTGTAACCTCTCTTACAACTGTTTCATCCATGTCAGCATATTTATTTAGCACGGCCCTGAGTCTGTTTTGCAAAAGTGGCTGTGATAGCTGATGAATTTGACAAAGCTGTTCTATAAATTTTTGCAAAGAACTCTCTGGAATGTGCAATAAACTTTGCATCTTTAACAGAAGAGATGCCAAGTTATGCTCAAGCTGTTTTTCTAAAATCATTAAGATTTATTTCTAGGTTCTTCACTCAGCTCTTCTAACTCCTCCAAATCATCAGCATGTGATATTTCCTCTTGCGCAGCATAATTATCAGGGCTTATGAAATCTTGACCAATGATTTCTGATTTGAATCTCTTAGAGTTCTGTTCTTTGTGTACTTTACTCTTGTGCGCTTTGAAAGTGGAGTAGACACCCCTTTCAAATGTACAGTCTTTGTAAGGACACATGACTTTATGGTTTACTTTTAAATGTGCAGTATGCAGGTGAGTGAAGTAATCAGCCTCAGTACAATACTCAGCAAACCCACAGGACAGACAGCTTTACTTAACTGGTACATCTGCACTTAACTGTTGCTC
Source organism: Cyprinus carpio (assembly GCF_018340385.1). NCBI lineage: Eukaryota > Metazoa > Chordata > Actinopteri > Cypriniformes > Cyprinidae > Cyprinus > Cyprinus carpio. The sequence continues at coordinate 22,170,308 of NC_056588.1, forward strand.
AGATGATTTGGTGTGAAATTGGGATAAGTGAAATTTTAAGGCATTGAATGATTTAAATGTACATAGACATTCCTGATGCAAACAAGGAAATGGCTCCATTCTAGCATAAGTTCCATGTTTGAGTCTATAATGCGTAAATAGCTGTGACCTTTTTTCACAGTTAACAGGACAATACTTACACTTCCAAAGCATTTCTTCCTGTCATCTGCAACACAATAAAAAAGACAGTTTATCAATAGAGGGCATCCATCCGTTTTTTAATGTATAACATTTTAATCAACAACAACTTATTCCATTTTAAACAATGGCTGTATCAAAATGTAAGTTTTTTCTAACTTTAGCTTAAATTCACTCACCAGATTTAGTAAACTGTGGTCTTCATGTCTCACTTTGCTGTAAATCTCGTTGTATGTGTCGAACATGCAGGGGTTTAATTCAGATTAATTCGTCAGGAGATGAGCAGGATCCTGTTCGCCGCACGTGAGTGAAAAGGGTTTTAGGGACATATTTTTGTCCCAAACGGTTTAAAAAAATTTTTTTACACTACTCACAAACATAATTTTGATGGAGAGAGAGAGAAAAATAACAACAACTAAACAGATGAAACCATGTCTGCTAAATTCTGTGTGTGTGTGTGTGTGTGTGTGTGTGTGTGTGTGTATATATATATATATACCACTTTCTTGTAGCAGACACAGGCCCATTTCTTTGCGAAACATTGGCAGATGTGGTTCCAAACTCCAAACTGCTGCCTGTCAGAATTGCCTCTGCATGGTAACTACAAAAATAACTCATTAAACCCTCAATAATTTAAAACTTTAATTAGTAACTGTGCATTTTAAAAAATACGTAATTTACATACAAAAACCCCACATGAATTGCCATCCTGTTGGAAGCTGTGTGATAAAGTAGCACATTACTACTTCCCAGCAGTTCCATTTGTGGCCATACATTTGCTTTGTTAGGTTCAGAAGTGTTTCAAATGTAAAAAAAAAAAAAAAAAAAAAAAAAACATTCAGAAAAGACAATCAAACAAACGGGAAATACAACATGAATAAAATGAGGACATGAAAGGCATATTTTTGTTCTGACCTTATAACCTTTTTACATTGAGCTATTTTTTAGGTATAGAATCCTCCATTCTTTAGGAAATATCACTTGTAAAATGAATATGTAATAATCTTGCTATGAATTTACATCACTTTAGTTCATAGAAGGATGAGAATATAAAGAAACAGACCATGAGTGTCCAGTGGTTGTTCTCATTAATTGAACCAATCACGACATCATATTCCCCTGGATCCAGCTACAGTGGAGATGCATGGAATATTGTAACAAGGTAATTTTACTATTTATCATATAGCATTACATATCCATTTAAAATCAGGATTTTTGTTTTTACCCTTTTCATTGAACTGGCACTGCCATTCCAGAGGTTCAGTGGCTGAAAGGAATCCAGTACAGATCCCTTGCCTGCATAGTTTTTAGTAAGCAAGGTCAAGTATGCATTGAGAACCTAAAACAAAAACTGATTTACACAATTGTACCTTCTACACAATTGTTCACAGCACATTTATTTATGCCTAGAGAACAACTGATTAAAACAAAATATTTTAGAAGAGCAATTACACACATTATTTGCAGATTTGGGTTACATCATCTACCTCACTTTCAAGCATTTCTCCAGGTCTGAGGTGTTCAACATCCCATGTAAAGACTTTATATGGGCCGATTTTACTCTTGGCCCATATTTCTTCTAACACTGTATGTGAGTAAAAAAGTGAGAGTGAGATGCTCAGTTACTTTTCATTGCAACTTTATAGTTTTTTATATAAAGATGTACTTGTATGTTGACTGAAGCATAAATACAAAGTGAACAGTTTGTCTGGGGCTTGGTGGTGTCAGCACAGGCAGGAGACTGGGTGGCAGCAGGTTTTGGGGATATTCCATGAAGTGGACTAAATGTTCTTTGTTAATTTTGGGAAAGCAGTGTCATTTGTCATCCTTTAAGTCAACAGATTCGCCCTCCACCTTTATTACTGTGTATGGACCAATGTAGTCTGGGTCCAGTTTGCCTCCCTTTCTCTGCCTGCTCCGTACATTCTGCTGCAGTTTGTTTTATGTTGGACATTAGTAATATTGTCTTGTACTGTTTGGTGAATCCTGTCCTGCCTTTTAAAGCATTCTGCAGTAAACTCCCCTGCTTACCTCGATTGTCTCATTGATCTACACAAGAAAATTTTGTATTTTTATTTGGATTACAGAAGAAAATGTAACATTTAAAAATAATATACTAACCTGATATTTCTCATGTACTTCACATGGATACCTTGCTTCATGGCAAAACTTTAGAAAGTATGGTGAGTACTGAGTTGTGATTTGTTTATTTGTATGGAGGCCAAACATTGTGGTCTCCAAATAATCTGCCCACTTGTGTGGCTCCTTTCCCGGAGTTATTATATTTTTCCAGTTCCTAAAATTAATAAAAACAAGCAAATCAGGCTCAACCATTACCTTGTTCACAGATCCTGTGCCTTGGTCTGTTATTAGCATTTTTTGGGGAAAAAAATTTGTAAAATAGCTTAGCAGTACAGGCTGTGACCTCATGTGCGCTTTTAATTTTTAGTGGGAAAGCCTCACACCACTTTGTAAAGTAATCTACCATTACACAGATGTACTGGTAACCATGCTTGTTTGTGTGAGCTTTCCCACTAAATCCATACCCACAATATCCCACAGCTCAACCACCTGAGGAACAAAGTTACATGTTCAATGTTGTTGCTATCATAAGTACAAAATAATTGAACTATCTCATTTACAGAAACTTACTTCAATAGGTGTATAATCAGCTTGGTTCTTAATTTGAGCTTGCATTCCGTGACTGTCCATATTAAAATGTAAGTTTCATTTTCATGACTGGATTTTAAGATTCCATCCTCGTTTTCTGCTTCGCAGAAATCATAGCGCTGTATGTGTCAAGAACCGGGTTGACCGGGTACTCAGTACCACCGGTACTTAAAGAAACCTGGTACAGTGACATTTTCATTTTTTTAGTACCGACTTGGTACCAAAGTACCAGGTCTTTTGACAACACTAGAAGAGAGCATGCACAGCTGTTGTTTATATTGCTGTGAATAGACTGTAGATTTAAGGTTAGCTACACAAGGGGCTGCGATATTTTTGTTCAGTATTTTCCTAATGACAATTTTATGACTGGTTTATAAAGGCTACTACGAACACCTTTTTTTCCCATTTTTATCACAGAACAAGGCAGGAAATATATTTTATAATTATATATTTTCTATTCTAAATGATATGTCAATCAGTACTGCATTATTCATATAGTTTATTTATTTATTACTTGGAGATAAAAAACACACATAACCCATATATTTTCGCAATTTTGTGTTTGTTGTCTTCACGTTTCATCAGTTAAAACATTTCACTTTTTTTTATTTAGCTCAGCTACAGCGATAGCCAAATGCGTTTGTCCATATAAGGGGTTTCCTGCACCTCATAAGTTATTGAGTCCGTTTTGGACTTTTTTTTTTTTAATTTTATGTGAACGTGCATACAAAAGTTAGCAGAAACTAGAGATTAACCCTTTAGGCACCAGGGTATTTGGGAAAAAATGCTGTATTTTTACAACAAGATTTCAAAAGCTTGTGGCTTGAAAAGACTTAAAGATAGAGACTGTGAATTAGAAAAATGTTGAGCATGACGAAAGTTTATGTGGGGTGTAAATATACTCATCATATTTGCATATTATGACGTCACCAGGGGGCGCCATCTCAAATTGCATAATATTCTGGAAATATTAGATATTGAATTAATGTTTGAACTTATTTGCATGTCTTTTTATCCTCATTCCAAATGATCAGAAAAGAAGAAGCCAACAATAAAACAGGAGAAAGTACTAAATTATTACTATATTACTACACTATATAAAACGCATGTGAACATTAGCCTACTTTTTGATCAGTTCATCAGTAATATTCAGGAAATAATAGATATTGAATTGATGTTTTAACTTATTTGCAAGTTTTTGTTGTTGTTGTTGTTGTTGTTGTTGTTGTTTTTTTGTTTTTTTGTCTTTTTATTCTCATTCCAAATGATCAGGGAAAAAAAAAAGAAAACAATAAATTATTACTATATTACTGTGCGATAGTAAAATGCATGTGCCTATTTTTTGATCAGTTGACCAGCTATCTGCCCAATCAGGTATCTAGGTGACACAGTTTCTAGGTCTTGAGAGTATGGTACCAACCTCTCATTGCATGGCACAGCGCAGAGCGCACCTACTCCACACTGACTGCACCTGTACTGTCTGTCGGTGGCCGCGAGCGGTCCTATGGACACTATGACCACTTTCACCCCTGCCACCCCATCCCTGTTGGGCAAAGGGTCAAAATGATAATTTATTTGTGCTTTGTAAACACTCTCGATTTGCACGGCGGCACCATTGCGCTGCAAAGATGTACCAGGAGAAGCGCCACTATTAGACGACCGATCGTCATTTCCAAAAGGCAAATATTCCCCTTCAGAGTCAGAATCGGCAAATAACATTTGCAACACATCCTCATATTAACTCATTTGTCGATTTTCTCTCATAAATCTCACCATTTACTTGCACGCTATGAACTGAGCTGCTTCCGCATCAGTGACATGATAGCTCACTTGCTCTGCTATTTCCTCAAACACTTTGAATAGGAACAAGACGTAATGATGGTCTAGAATCTAAGTACTATATGTCTGCCATCTATTGGTAGGGAATACAAATGAGATATTACATCATATTAGGAACTACAGTCTATTTTATTAAGTATGACGTCTTTTCGCAATTTTGCGACTTTGGCGCTTAGAGGGTTAAGATTTATAATGTTGTATATATGGGTATTTTTCTTACAAAAATGCATCGCGTCACTTCAGAAGGCCTTCATTAAGCCCCCGGAGCCATGTGGACTTCTTTTATAATGGATGGGTGCAATTTTTTTGACTTAAAATTTTGGGCTACCATCCACTCCCATTATAAAGCATTGATTAGCCAGGACAGTATTTAATATAACTCTGACTGTATTCGTCTGAAAGAAGAATGTCATATACACCACGGATGGTTTGATGGTGAGTAAATCATGGGGTAATTTTCATTTTTGGGTGAACTTTCCCTTTAACATTACACAGAGGCATAGCAATAGGGCAGGCAAGGCAGGCAATAGCCTGGGGCCCCGCATTTTGAGGGGGCACCCGACAGCTGACCATTTGAACATTCGGAAATGTTGTTATTAATATAACATGGAGCAATATATCTGCATTTTCCCTACAGGGGGCCCCCTCTCGCTTACACGCTGGAAGCGCTTGCTTTTTCCTCGTAATGGGTTGGCCGTCATTTTCAAACTGGCACAGTGCTTACTCATGCATTTGCTATTTTAAACATGAATATGACTTATCCGTCTGGCAGCCAGAAGCATAAAAAAAAAAAAAAAAAAAAAAAAAATACAAGTAGAGGAGGAAAAGCAGAAACATGACAGTGGTAAATGATGGAGATAGGATTGACTTAAGGACAATTATATGACAAATGTTTTTGTTATTAATTCCAGTTTATTTTCGTTCAATTATTTGCAAGATAAATGTATTGAATTTTGCTTTCGTCAACCTACGGAGGTTAAATAGTGTAGTGATGGGTACTTGCATCACCAATAACGTTATGATATTTGGATCACGTGTCACTTAAGGTGTGGTTATGAGAACATCACATAAAAAAGATTTGTGGGATCTCTAACTTGTAGAACCTCTTTCTGTATCATCAACACAAGGAAGACACAAGTCTATATACACATTATAAAATAGATTTTATTAACAAAAAATAGACAAGAGTAATCAACAACTACTAAATGAATACCATAAATGAAATAGGAATAAAGTGCATAGAATGCATAAAATTCAAGTGTTTATGTTGGGTGTTGCTTTGTCAAAGCTACATTATCTGGAAAGATAAACTGTTGCTACTCTGAAACAAATAAGGTGAAGGACCTTATTATGCATCAAACAAATACAGCAAAGGTTATTTGTTATCAACTGCAATCAGCTATATAATATCTAATGTAAATTAGAAAATCATATACTGATAATGTACAACGTCAAGGTCTCTGGAAGAGGTTTGGATAAGTGATAGTTACGTTCTCTGTGGTCGAGTTAGCAGTCCGGTGGCAGTGACTTCATCCACTGGTTGTGCTGGTTACAATGCAGAGGGGAAAGGAGCAGAAATACGTTTCGACAGCCTTGAACACGAAGTGCTGGAGGATGCTGATCTCCTGGAGCACCAAAGGGTCCTAGAATCTGGAACACGCAGATGTGGCCCTGGAGTAGGTGCAGAAGGTCCTTAGCCTGGAACACGCAAGCAAAGGTACCTTGGAGTGAAGGTTTGCTCGCCAGAGTTTAACCTTGTTGAGATGTCTGTGTGTCTTCTGCCTCTCTGGGCTAGAGACTTAGAACTTGGTCGATCCGCTTTGTCTTTCTTGAAGGAGACTCAGGACATGCTGTATCTGTTGTTGTCTCACTGGACGAAGACTCTGAATGAAGTCTGAACGTAGATTATCTCTTTCCTCGCAGGCTGGAGGCTCAGAATGTGGTCGTATCTGTTGCTGCCTTGAAGCTGGAAACTCAGGATTTGGTATCTGTTATTGCCTCTTCCCTCACGGGCCAGAGGTGCAGAGGGTTTTGATCTGTTGCAATCCTTTCCTTGACAGGACTCAAGACTCAGAATGGAGGTTTATTTGTTAGTGTCTCACCCTTGCAGGCTGGAGACTCAGAACAAATAGTGTCTTTTGGGAAGGTACCTTCATCTCTTTCCTATTAGGAGGAGATTGCAATCTGGCACTTCTCCATTTCCAGGCTGTGATTGGCTGTTTCCATCAGAGTGGGGGGACACGGTGTGGCCCACCCTTCTTTCCTCTTGTGGAACTTATTTGCATGGTCCAAACACACATTTAGAAAAGTGTCACTAAAGCTTTACCAATTAATTATTCACTTACCAAACCACAACCAGAATACATTTGGTAATGTTACGGACACATTAAGTCCAAACATGATGAAAGAAGACTGAACTGTCATGCATGCATTAATTATTTGTCCATTAACATCTGAGTTTGTGTAAGAACTTTCACTAAACGTTGTTGTCGCTTAGAATACTTATTTCTCTGCATAAGTATGATATATGTGGATTTTAGTTTGCATCAGTTTAAGGTTTGAGAACATAGTTATGATGAATGGATTTGGATGGAACTTTGTGATCTTTCTTTGTTTCACCACTGCTGCTGCATCCAGAGGTCCTAAGGAATTTTTATGGCGGTCACAGGCCAATGTCCTAAGGAATAGGTTGGTGGGTGAAGGGCAGAGACTGCATTTTGACCAATAGGAAGTCCAGACCTTTGTACCAAAGGTCTTCTTCTTGCCCTCTAAGAGGTGTCTGGCTGTTGTCCTGGCATCTTTATCTGATGGCATTTTGCTTATGTTAGTCCACCAAGATCCGATCAAAATGTAGCAAACCTTTGTCCACTATTGTGGTCAGAGATGGGCTCCGCCATAAACTGAGCCCTGGAATGTGCTGTCCACTACATAAATTACTGGTAATAGTCCAATTACTAATATGATTACTGAGACACAGGTTAGCTAGGGTTGCATTTAGCAGCAGCACATTGTGTAGTACGGAGCCCTACACATGACATGCAAGAAAAAATTGTGGGCACGATTTATTAATTTGTTCCCTCGATTTAAGTAAATCGTGTGCACCAAATAATAATTTGTTGCATTTCCTGTCCGTGTACACATTCTCATAAACATGTTGCTGCTATGTTATGTCATGTTAGGTTATGGACAGAGACACTTTAATTGGGCATCGTTCATTTATATTTCTATATGGCTCCCTGCAGTATAACTCTGATTCTTCAATTGCGCCATCTAGTGGTCTGTTATTGATACATCCACAACTGCTACAACTGATAACGGAGCTCTTAAGCGGGTACTGTTGAGGTCATTAAAATATGTCAAATTAAAATTTTAATTTTTTTTATTTTATTTTCAGTTATTTGGTTATATGATAAGCGGGAAAATTACGCAGTGTAGTCTTTATCACCCTGCAGATGTTTCTTTTGCAAAATAATCTGCTGACTGTACAATAATCTGCTCACTCAGCCTTGCCGCGCCCCCCTTGTCATAGCTCTGCACCCCCCCCCCCCAGTTTGGGAACCACTGGCTTAAATTATTAACAATTTGCAGGCCCTGCAAGGTGTGTATAACCCTTGGACCTCAATTGTATTGCTTTCACTCAGTTGAGCTGTTTAAAATATTGGACCGGATCTGTTTTATAACAATTGTTTTTCTTATTTTTTCTTTCCTCAAGGTATTTTTTTCTGACTTTCCTGCCTCTTTGGAATATTTCCATTCACACATACTGTGGAGGTGGAGATGGTGTGCAGTTTCATGACATTTGAAGTTTACTGCCGATGGAGAACTTCTAAATTATCTAAGCTAACAGAGTGTGTTAAAAATGTAAAAGATTGTATGACCAATAATTTTCTACAATTAAATTCAGATTAGACAGAGATATTACTTATTGGACCAAAAACCAGTACACAGATGCTTTTGGATTACAATTTGCAACTAGACGGATGTACTGTTACTTCATCTACAGTCAAAAATCTGGGTGTTATATAAGACAGCAACTTGTCTTTTGAAAATCACATTTCCCACGTTACAAAAACAGCATTCTTCCATCTTAGAAACACTGCCAAGCTACGAATCATGTTACCTGTTTCTGATGCAGAGAAGCTAGTTCATGCATTCATGACCTCTAGACTGGACTATTAATGCACTGCTAGGTGGTTGTCCTGCATCTTCGGTACACAAGCTACATGTAGTCCAAAATGCAGTGGCTAGAGTCCTTACCAGGTCAAGAAAATATGATCATATTACCCCAATTTTACAGTCTCTGCACTGGCTACCTATTAAGTTCCGTATCAGTTACAAAATATTATTACTTACATACAAGGCCCTTAATGGTTTAGCTCCTGCGTTCCTAACTGGTCTTCTACCACACTAAATTCCATCACACTCCCTAAGGTCACAAAACTCTGGACTTTTGGTACTACCTAGGATAGCAAAGTCCACTAAAGGAGGTAGAGCTTTTTCACATTTGGCTCCCAAACTCTGGAACAGGCTTCCTTATAAGGTTCGGGGTTCAGACACACTCTCTCTGTTTAAATCTAGATTAAAGACTCTTTGGTCAGGCATTCAAATAATACATCTTATAATCTTGGAGTGCAGTTATATCTGATCAAATGCGCATTATTATTCATTAGCTTAAACAAAGTTAATAAAATTAATTTTGCTTGGCTGGAACAGCAGCTATGCTAATTATGTCTCTATTTGTTTCTCTGTTTCTGTTTAACATCCCGTGGTAACTAGCTTCAGTCTGGATCCAGAACACCTGAGAAGAGATGATGCCAACCCCTCAGAGGACCTCAGATGATGCCAACCCTGAAACAACATACAGAACTACCAAATTTTGCTATAAATTCATTGTATCATATAATAATTTCTGTTAATAGTGTTCATTGTCTGTTTGATTCGGCTTTAATTTATTTTTCCATACATTTCTGACATATGTACATAAGCTGACAGTCTCCACTGATAAGCTACTACTAAATATTGTAGAAACTTAATTTTCTGTAAAGTTGCTTTGCAACGATCTGTATCGTAAAAAGGGCTAAACAAATAAACTTGAATTGAATTGACATTAAAGTATATTTTAGTTCACATTAAATGTGTCAGTACATTGATCAGTACACTTTAACCATATTTTAAAGACACTAGAATCAATTATGAAAGTACATATAAAGATGCCGCAAAAACAAATTGTAAATGGAAACTGTTGATGCTCTCCAGAGTGCAAACACATGAGTTTTCCATATCTGTTTCATTAATATAAGATGGAGACCCTGATTCCCTGGGGCCCTATTTACCCTGTCTGCTCCTGATTCTGTCTTTTTTTGAACAGAAAGTCTCACATGCTGAATTGAGTAACCAAATGAATTGAGCAATCAGGAAAGTTTTCACAAATTTAAAAATGAGGAAAAAATACAGAGATACTGATAACAACAATCAAAAGAGAGGGCAATGTCCAATTTTCAGTCACTCCTGCAGCTGCTGTATTAGACATGCCCTCACAGCAGTGTTCCTGTAATGCAAAGGTAATACATAGTGTAGTGTTATAAATGTAATTACTTAAAAAAAAAAAAAAAAAAAAAAAATAATAATAATAATAAAAAAATAAAAAAAAAATAAGACAATGAATAATAATAATAATAATAATAATAATAATAATAATAATAATAATAAAGGCTGGACTGACTGATTATCTGACCATGCTCCTCCTGAACCTTGTAAATGAATCATCATAAAAAGATGGTCAGATTATATTTAGAGCAATCGTTACTCTTTAAATGAAAGACACATTTGCCCTGAACATTACTGTCCACAAGAGGGAGGCCTTACACTGCACAAACATTTATATGCTAGTTACTGGTGGGATATTTATGCTACAATCAAGAAGCCCAGAAAACAGCCATGAGAGATCAGGGAGAGAATATGAAGGTAGTACAAGTCTTACAAGAAGCTGTCAGTCAACATAAGGAGCACTGTTGTTGTTGTTCTTCATCATCACCAGTATTGTCATCAGTCATAACTTAATTTTTCAGTTTACTAAAATATAGGTTTATCAGTAATTACAAACTTTATTATTATTATTATTATTATTATTATTATTATTTAAACAGGTTTTAACAGAAGGTCTCTATATTAAAACACCACCCAAAAGATAAGCACAATATGTCAAGGTATTGTGAGGTTTGTGAAGAATCCCAAACTAAAATTTGTGGTTTAGATAAATTACTGTCATCAAGCAGATTCGATGAGTGGTATTTTAGGAGATTATTTACTCGACCACTTGAGAACTTCATCACCAATGATCTGCACTTGATTCATTTTAAACATGCTAATTAGTCTGAAATGATGGTTTTAGTTATTTGGTCTTGAAAAAGTATTGTAAAACATTTGATAACGACAACAGAAAAAAAGGATAAATGACACAGGAACATATATAGCTTCAGATGATATTAGCTTTCATTGTTAATGATAATGTGTTAATTCAATCACACACAATAAAACTGTCATGACAGCAATTGGTATTCATCTATAACTGCACAGGTGATTCATTTAAAGTATGTTAAGCATGGTAGCAGTGGGAGTGGAAAATGATAGTAAGTGGTTTAGCCCAACTGCTATACAAAGTTTTTTTTTGGTGATTTTTTTTATATACAGGCATGTATCTTTATTGATTATTGATGAGAAGATGTGTAACCGTGATGACGGGTCGTGACAAAGGTAACCGAGACATTCCCTTTCAGTCAGTCCCTCTTGACGTCACGTCAGTGACTGATGAATTGGGATCCCTAACAAAGCGCCATGGATGCAGTCCCTTCCAGTGTCCTGTGCGAGCCGCCTGTGCCCCTTTTTGGTGTAGGCCGGGGCTCCCAATAAGAAGGCCAGTTACTGTTGTCATAGCACTACCCACTCAGTAAAATTGGATAACACTGGGAAAACTTACCTGTTCCACTTGGGACAGGAAAGTTGCAGAAGCCTCATCCTTCCCGAAGGAGGTTTCGGAAGCACTTACACATATGAACATCCTTTTAGGTGCATATGGAAGATTAGAGGTGATTGTAACCCTCTTGGAAATGGCAGAAGTCTGCCGGGGAAACACAGGCTATGAGGCTATAGCGTGGACTTTACACATATGGAAAGTACTTAGGCCTCTACATATGGAACCCAGCCCTCTACCGGTTCTCATGGATTCATCAAGTGAGGGCTTCGCACCGGACATTCCACCATGTCTGGCTGCCGAGGGCATGGAGGAGCTCGACAGGGTCTACAGTACGGACACTCTGGAGTGATTTTAGCAATCTGACACTAACCGGGGCCTCTCAGTGCTTCTACTCATTTGAGGTGAAAACACAGGAGGATACTAGCTCCACACAAAGGCTATAGAATCTAGCGGAGTGTTGGGGGTCGTCCAGTCCGCAGCTCTACAAATATCTGTCAGTGAGGTGCCACAAGCCAGCGCACAGGAGAATGCAATTCTCCTAGTAGAGTGAGCTCGTTACTCTTCACGCTTTACATGTTACCCTTGGGAAATATCATCAAGAAACACGGTGTTAGCTTTCACTGTTATGCTGATGATACTCAGCTCTATATCTTTTCGCGGCCCGATGAAACATACCAATTTGAAAAACTAACGGAATGCATAGTAGATATAAAAAACTGGATGACGAGTAATTTCTTACTGCTAAATTCTGAAAGGTGTTAATTATAGGACCTAAAAGCTCTGCATATAATAACCTAGAACGCTGTCTAAGACTTGATGGCTGCTCTGTCAATTCTTCGTCATCAGTTAGGAACCTAGGTGTGCTATTTGATAGCAACCTTTCCTTAGAAAGCCACGTTTCTAGCATTTGTAAAACTGCATTTTTTCCATCTCAAAAATATATCTAAATTACGGCCTATGCTCTCAATGTCAAATGCAGAAATGTTAATCCATGCGTTTATGACCTCAAGGTTAGACACTTCCCATAACACCCGATGTACTTGCTACATCATTGGAAGAATGGCATCTATGCTAATATTAGTATGTTTCTCTCTTATTCCGAGGTCACCATAGCCACCAGATCCAGTCTGTATCCAAGTCAGAGGGTCACTGCAGTCACCCGGATCCAGTACGTATTCCAGCCCAGATGGTGGATCAGCACCTAGAAAGGACCTCTACAGCCCTGAAAGACAGCGAGACCAGGACAACTAGAGCCCCAGAGACAGATCCCCTGTAAAGACCTTGTCTCAGACGACCACCGGGACAAGACCACAGGAAACAGATGATTCTTCTGCACAATCTGACTTTGATGCAGCCTGGAATTGAATTGCTGGTTTCATCTGGTCAGAGGAGAACTGGCCCCCCGACTGAGCCTGGTTTCTCCCAAGCTTTTTTCTCTATTCTGTCACCGATGGAGTTTGGGTTCCTTGCCGCTGTCGCCTCTGGCTTGCTTAGTTGGGGACACTTAATTTACAGCGATATCGTTGACTTGATTGCAAATTATTGCACAGATACGATTTAAACTGAACTGAGCTGTGTGATGACATCACTGAATTCAATGATGAACTGCCTTTAACTGTCATTTGCATTATTGACGCACTGTTTTCCTAATTAATGTTGTTCAGATGATTTGACGCAATCTTTTTTGTTTAAAGCGCTGTATAAATAAAGGTGACATGACTTGACTTTAGCTCACAACCTGAGCGGACAGGGCACAACCTGTGCCTGATTAGCCAGGGTGATGGCATCCACAATCCAGTGGGCCATCCTCTGCTTAGAGATGGCCTTCCCCTTCTGCTGGCCTCCATAACAGACAAAGAGCTGGTCTGAGGTCCTAAAGCTTTGTGTCTGGTCTATGTAGCATGTCATGGCTCAGATGGGACAAAGCAAAGCTAGAGCTGGGTCTGCCTCCTCGGGGGCCAGCCCTTGCAGACTCACCACCTGATCCATGAAGGGAGTAGTGGGAAGTAAGGAGTAGTGTCGCGAGGAGCATTAGTATGGGGAACCATGTACGAGTGCGCCAATATGGCGCCACAAGCAGGACCTGCTCCTCATCCTCCCTGACCTTGCACAGCGTCTGTGCGAGAAGGCTCACTGAGTAAACGCATACTTGTGCGGGCCCCACTGCCAGGTGTGTGCCAGTGCGTCCTGTGTCCAGTGTTCCCTCGGTCAGGGAGTAGAACAGCTGCCAGTGAGAGGTTTCTGAAGAGGCAAACAGGTCTACCTGAGCGGCTCCGAAACATGTCCAATCAGCTGGACCGTCTGGGGATGGAGTCTCCATTCTACCGGGAGTGTAGCTTGGGACAGCTCGTTGGCTGTACGGTTGAGCAGACCCGGAATGTGAATGGCATGAAGTGACCTCAGAACCTTCCGACTCCAAAGGATGAGGTGGCGGGCAACTTGCGACATGTGATGGTAGTGCAGACCACCTTGTCGGTTAATGTACGCAATGGTTGCTGTGTTGTCCGTTTGGACCACTACGTGCCAGTACCCCCAACACTGCATGCCCATTGTACGTGGCCCCCCAGCCTGTGGTGGAGGCATCCGTGTAAGCCACAGCATGCCTGGAGACCTGTTCTAGGGGCACTCCTGTCCCAAGGAACATAAGGTCTGACCACAGGGTGAAGGCTTTAACGAAAGGCCAGTGTAACTTTGACCCGCTGAGTGCCGCACTGCCACGCCCGCCTCGAGATTTGGCCCTAAAGCCAGTGCTGAAGCGGTCTCATATAAGGCAGCCCCAGTAGCGTAACTGTTGCTGCAGCTGCCATATGCCCCAGGAGCCTATGAAATGGTTTCAGTGGGACCGCTATCCTGCCCTTGAATGAATTCAAGCAGTTCAGCACCGACTGTGCACGTTCCTTTGTGAGGCATTCTGTCTGTACAACTGAATCCAACTCCATACCAAGAAAAGAGATCTTCTGCATCGGGGCGAGTTTGCTCTTTTCCCACTTGACCCGAAGACCCAACTGGCTGAGGTGCCCGAGTACCAGGCCCCTGTGCTCACACAACTGATCCTGAGACTGCGCTAGTATAAGCCCATCATGATAGTTGAGGATGCAAACACCTTGCTCTCTGAGGGGAACAAGAGCCCCCTCCGCAACTTTCGTGAAGACACGGGGAGATAGGGACAGCCCAAATACCTTGTACTGATATGCATGTCCTTCGAATGCGAACCGTAGAAATAGTCTGTGGTGCTGAAGGATTGACACATGAAAGAACGCATCCTTCAGGTTGATCGCTGCATATCAATCCCTGGGACGGATGCACTGTGATCTCCGCACACAAGACAGGATCATCAGCCGACTTCACTACAGTGAACCGGATACCACTGAACTTGGGGGGACGCCGGGCAACTGAATCGCATAGACAAGGCTGAGGGTCCGCAGAAGCCAGCAAGACAGGCTGGGTAGCGTTAGCCAGGCAACCAGATAACGTGCAATCGGGACCAGCGGAACCACCGCTGTACCCACAGTAAGGCAGCGAGGTGGAATGCAGGGACCCAACTCGGGCAGCTTGTGAGTGGAGCAGAGAGGGTCTGAGTGTGCGGTGCAGCACTTAACTGGTTTGACAGTTTGGCAGAGGGTGTGTGAGTAGGACCTTTGTTGACGCTCTCGAACTGCCCATTGCTGCCTGCTGGCGATGGAGGAGGATGCGTGTGGTCCGTTATTGGTCCGTCCGCAACTCTCCGTGCCCTCCTGGGACCCAGGGAAAGAGAAAACTTCTATCTCATCGAGATTTTTAAGATTCTTCATCCACCCCTTCTCCGGAGGAGGGAAAGGTGCATTCAAAGAGCAACTTCCTTCCTCACTGGGTCGCCAGTCCCGGGGCCTCTTGCTCTCCAACTCACCGGCAGGTTTGACGGAGGCCTGGACGCTCCTAATTGAGATTGTAGATAGAGTGTCAATGGTCTATTTGAGAGATAGGTGGTGGCAATGCTCTTATGAGTCTGCGATCTGCCGTAAAGCAATAAGAAGAATGTTGATAATGTGCTCAGGACAGTTCGGACACTGTGGTGAATCAGAGGTAAAAACTATATAAATACTGTTCAGTTTCTTGCACAGACCAATCGTTTCGTGTCTTTAATGGTGTATTTTGTTGAAGTTAGTGTTTTTCTTTTTCTTTGGAGTGTTACAAGCTCTTGGTACATAAAGAAGATCTGTAAAGTTGCAAAGACTAAAGTCTCAAACCCAAAGAGATATTCTTTATAAAAGTTAAGACTTGTCCACGCCCTCCTAAAATGCCTAGTTTAAACACACCCCCACATGTCTACATCACGATGTGGGAAGATTTGCCTAACGCTGCCCAAATGTTCATGCAAAGAAAGAAGGTGTAACCTTTGATTCTCGCTGTTGCTGCCGGCGCCATGTTATGGAGACACTGTTTCGTTGTGAAAATACTTTGTTTGGCCTTCCAAAAGAGGACATAACTAGAAATCAGTGGTTAAATTGTATTTACAACACTGTTCCAGAACAGTTCAACCCAAATATTCAGATGTGTGCAGCACATTTTATGGAGGACTGTTTCCTGTTCCTGGGAGAGAAGACTACAATGCTGGCTGTTCTGACTCACAGTCTGTAAGTACATTTGCATATATAAAGGATTTGCCACTGATGATTCAAACGCGAGTTTTGAACAGTGTAGAGCAGCAGTTCTCAATTCCAGTCCTCACGCCCCCCTGCTCTGCACATTTTGTATGTTTCTCTTATGGCTTCAGACATTTGCTCTGTCCGATTGTAAGTGCCCTGTGAAGTGGACATCGCAGGATATTCTGCCATGATTCCAGTTCGAAGCAAACGTATATGTTCCATTCAAAGTGCATTGAAGTGTGTGAGATGTGAATTTAAATTGTTTTTATTTAAAGAGGTATATGATGTCACACTTGTCCATATGTGAAGACGTTGCGTAGCGCAAATCCGTGAATGAATGTTCTGAAGTGAGGTAAGCAGATTCAACAGATTTCCCCTGCTCAGGGAGTAGGGAGCAATGAACACTGTGTAGGGACAATGTCAATGGGAACACAGTTCTTCCATGGAGCTCACTTCTAACGAGCTGATTATATGAATTAGGTGTGTTAACAGAGAGACATGCAAAATATGCAGAGCTGGGGGGCGTGAGGACTGGAATTGAGAACAGCTGGTGTAAAGTAGCGCTTGATGTTTGTCGTTTCTCTGATCACAAATGCAGACATGGTTTTATGTTTACATGGCGTGATGTGATGCAACGCAGTGCATAAAAACACAGTATAAGTCATTATAATCCATAATTATGTCCCCACTGGATGCAACAAATGGCTCGTTTGTTATGGGTTTTATTGTTTTTGTCTTGTCACGCCGATGTTCTGAAAAGGACACACATCACAGCATGGCAAGGGACGTAACATTTCCATCAAACGCTTGAGGCATTCGGCCAATCACAAAGCATTGGATAGCTGGCCAATTACAAAGCATTGGATAGCTGGCCATGCTTTTTACAATGAGCTTTGTAAAAAACAACACGTTTCAGAAATGCGGGGCATAGACGAGAAACGATAATGTACAGTATGACAAAAGTAATGTGTTTTTGAACCTTGAACTGCATAAACATTCCATTACGCCAAATATATAAAATAATGTTCTTTTTAGCAACATCATATGACCCCCTTTAAACATCAATGTATCGTCACAAGCCACAGGGTTTCATTTGGTTTTGTTTGTGTATGTTTTTTTTAATCTCAAAGCCGTGATTCCCATTCATTTCCATTATATGACTGACAGACTACAACGGTTTGAGTTAAAAATCTTTGTTTGTGTTTCTACTGAAGAAACAATGTCACCAACATTCCACAGGCCACAATCAACAACCTGATCAACTCTATGTGAAGGAGATGTGTTGCACTGTGTGAGGCAAATGGTGGTCACACCAGATACTGACTGGCTTGCGGCGGGGAGTCCAGGGAGTGAATTTTTAGGGAAGACGGCATTTCATTTCCAACTGGTTAGGTTTATTTGGAAATTAAAGTGATTTCTATATTTATCCATTCAACAGACAAGCAATCCCAGTTCTGTACATAAATCCAGCGCAATATATTTATGTCTATGGTTAGCTGCGCAATGCCGTCTTTTGTGATTGGCCATAATACCTGCAGACTGCAGCCAATGGAAATGCTTCTCTAGCGGTGCTCTTGCTGCTCCACACAGAACAGATTGTGAAAGCAGAGTAAAGTTTTTGTCATTCATTAAAACAAACTAGAGACAATGTAAATAATAGCTACATTGTGCAGTGTAGCTTCATTAATTAAAATAGAAGTTCAATGTTAATGTCAAAGTTCAATGTTACCATAGATTATAAAGGGTTTTATAAATAAATACATCCGAAAGTTAATCTAAGATTACCATTATTTACCATAAAATTACATTATACGATATATACACTCAACAAAATTATAAACGCAACACTTTTGTTTTTGCTCCCATTTTTCATGAGTTGAATTCAAAGATCTAAGACTTTTTCTATGTACACAAAAGGCCTGTTTCTCTCAAATAGTGTTCACAACTCTTTCTAAATCTGTGTTAGTGAGCCTTCTCCTTCTCCTAATTTCTCCTTTGCCGAGATAATCCATCCACTTTACAGGTGTGGAATATCAAGGTGCTGATTAGACAGCATGATTATTGTACAAGCGTGCCTTAGGCTGGCCACAACAAAAGGCCACTCTAAAATGTGCAGTTTTACTGTATTTGGGGTCCGGGGGGTCCGAAAACAGTCAGTATCTGGTGTGACCACCATTTGCCTCACACAGTGCAACACATCTCCTTATATAGAACATACACATTCTCATAAATTTGAACATATAGTACAGAAGCTCAAATATATTTATACATATTTATACACAGTACCACATTCATTATTTTAATAAATATATTGTCACATTTAAAGCTATGGAAACTAGCAATTACTTATGTATTGTTCAATATATTGTATTGTAATATATTAACACAATATAAATCTGTATATTTTTTTAACATTAAATAATTAAATATATTGACTGTTCATATATAAAGATCTTTTCCCCTTGCATAATGGACTGCATAAGCCTTTTCATTATGTCTTTTCTGTCTTTACATAAAAATTCTAAGATCAACTCCTTGACAATGCTGATGTCTATATTTCTAATCTAATCACCCCTATACTGAAGATTTGACAGGTGTCTGAATTGTTTTTAAGCGGAAGGGGAAGTCGTGGCCTAATGGTTAGAGAGTTTGACTCCTAACCCTAAGGTTGTGGGTTCGAGTCTCAAGGCGGCAATATCATGACTGAGGTGCCCTTGAGCAAGGCACTGAACCCACAACTGCTACCCAGTCGCCACAGCATAAATGGATGCCCACTGCTGTGTGTGTGCACTTTGACTGGGTAAAATGCAGAGCACAAATTCCGAGTATGGGTCACCATACTTGGCTGTATATCACGTCACTTTAAAATACCAACATTTTGAAATCTGCCCCACAACTTTGCTTTTTGTCCATTTCTTTTTTTTCAACTCTAAGTGTCTTTAAATCAGGAGAAGACAGCTATTCCCAATGTTATGCCATAAAAGAAGAAAAAAAAATGAAGAAGGCAGGAAGGAACTGCTCGGGCTATTAGTAGAGTCCATGCTGTTCAAAAGCACATCGGCAAACAGTGAGACCCATCTTGGTATGATTTGATCAAACACAAGCAAGAAAACTGAAATATGTATTTGGACAGTGAAATCTCATGGTTGTGTCTATCTATTTTGATATATATATATATATATATATATATATATATATATATATATATATATATATATAATATATGCAGCACTGCTAGTGGATATTGCATGCTCCTGGTTGTTGCCGTGGATGTGGGAATACTCTGCTCAAGAAACATTTGTAAGAAACATTAATTAAGCATGATCTTTGTCTCTTATGGATAGAGTTTTAAGAGCATTCTGATGTACTCTTCCAGTTCTGAGCTATAAAACTGGGCAGAATTCCAATGGTTCTTAGACAATCCTGTTGTAAATATCAGCTTAGACTAGCATGAATTAAATGCTGGTTTATGCTTGTTTAGTGCTTGTCTAGTTGGAAAACTGGTCACTAGTCAAGTAGACTAATCATTTTTGTATTGAATTTTTATCATTTTATTGACATAGCTTCGTGTCAGAGTTAATTATTATTATTATTATTATTATTATTATTATTATTTATTAGCAAGCCGACAGCATGCTATGCTCTAGCTGGTTAAGGCAAGGCAGGGCAAGGCAAGGCAAGTTTATTTATATAGCACATTTCATACACAATGTTAATTCAAAGAGCTTTACATAAAAGAAAAGAATAGAAAAGAAAATAATAATAATAATAAATAATCACATAAATAAAACAGGAAATTTAAAAACTGATAAAAAATGATAAAAAATGATTAAAAAAAATTATTTACGAGGTTTAAAATAGGTTTAAAACAGTTAGAAAACAGAACATGATTATACATAAAATATAGTGCAATCAATTAACACTAACAATGAGGATGCTCTCAGAGAAGCTGCATCTATATTCATCCCTATTCAAAGCATCATTGCAAAAGCCATCAAAGCACCACTTCTGTAGCAAATCAGCTACCTAATACAATAAAGTGAAGAAAATTGCTGGCAGATTCCAAATATTTTTAATTGTTGGTCTATGTACACATTCTGATGGATGTCTTTAGCTGTTTGCTATTTTTCAGAAACTTGCACCATGAGTGTTGCATGTTTAAAACTGCCCATCAAGAAATAGTGCAATTTTTAAAAACACTTTAACCCTTACTTTTTCTGTAGTGCTTCATCCAGCTGTTTTTGAACAGAAAGTGGTGTCCTGTGTGTATGCCCCTATAGGCAACGTGTCCTAAACCAACCTTATGATATGCTTCATCATGACTTTCACACAGCTCTGATTGGCTGATTTTGAAAATTGTTTGCAAAGTTATGTTGTTTACCTCCGAAAAGTTCTGGTCAAACAGCACCTTCAACCAGCACCTTCTTTCTTTCTTTATTTCTTTATTTTTTTATTTCGAACAACAACCAATAAAATAAAAAAATAAAAATAAAATAAAGTAAAATATGAACATACAACCATTGTGTTACCACATAAATGCAATATCAAAAATAAAATTACATGTGTTCGAAAAGGAGCGGGCTGAAGCAAAAAGCTTGTTATTTTCCCACCCCTTATATAACCATACAAAATTCCATCATCTATGAATTATCCCACCACATACAACATATCCTTATTGCACAACAACCATTAAACAAATACATTAAATAAATAAAAAATTACAAAAAATATCTTATAATCAATCTTTTAACCCACCCTCATTATTCTTGTTCCACCTCATAACCTTTTAGTAACTCAATTTTATACAACTTTTTAAACTGTTTAAAGTTTGTACAGTATTTTAACACCTGTTCCAACTTATTCCACAACCTCACCCCACATATAGTGACCTTTAACTTTTATTTTTTGTATTGGACATGTAGAGAGCTAGTTAAGATTTTCAGATGAATGAATTATCTTTAGATCTGTTTGTCAATTCAGGTCAAGTCACCTTCATTTCTAAAGCATTTTATACAGTACAGATTGTTTCAAAGCAGATTTACAGTGATAAACAGAAAAACAGGATTCTGGCCAGATGAACAAACATGATGTGGTTTAATTTCAGGCTGCATCACAACTCAGACTGGGGATTGATATCATTCAGAATATTTCATCCAGCTCCTTCTCCTTGAAGACTGGAATAAATTACGGCAGCATTTGGTTGGGGGAGTTGAAGCTGGATTTGTCTGGTTCTTGTGGTCTTCACTGAAGATCCACCATCTGGTCTGGATGTGGACCGGATCCAGGTGAGTACAGCAACCTCAGAATACAAATGAGACAGACAAACTGATATTAGGATAGATGCCTGTAATAATGTTCAAGGAAGAAGGAGGCGGGTTCAGACCTATCATACATTTAAAATAAACTTTAATAATATATTTAATATTAATAATAATAATAATAATAATAATAATAATAATAATAATAATAATAATAATAATAATATATTTTATTAACAAACAACAAAACGAAAGTAAGTGGCAGCCCCTCAAGGATGACTGCCGCCCAAACAAACAAACAAAAAAACGCAACATAAATGTCTAAGGCCTGATCCTCTCTCTTCCTTCACTGTCATCATGCCTCCTTTTTTCCTAGCAGAGCTCCTCTGTAGGACTCGAGACCAGCATGTGGCGCACGTGTTGCTCATTACCATTTGCTCCTCTGGCCTCACTTTGCTACCATGGATATTGGCCCCTGCCCCACTTCTCACAATGCCATTACACTTCCGATGTACTGTAACAAGTTCATCGGATGTTATGGGAAGAGTTCCTGCGGTTCTTATAGACCAAATTTATGGTCTTTGGATTATTGAAATCCCAGACAGCAAACAGTTTCGGCCCAGATCCGGCCCACATCTGGCCCGCATGGATTTCACGTGGGTCAGATTTTGGGCCGGATCTGGGCCAACACTATGTTGCTGTCTGGGATGTGATAGAATGTTATGTGTATGCCAGGTTGGATGGGTTTTTAATCTATATTTTAAACTGTCAGAGTTTTTGCCTGCCTCTTGAACAATGCTAGGAAGATTGTTGCAGAGTTTGGGTAGTAATAGAAAAAGTTGTTTTTATTTTCTTCTAAAAGAGTTTAAAAATAAGCAGATCTAGCAGATTTTAAGGCCTCTCTGTAGGTTGAAATCATATCTTTCCATGTAATGTGAAATACCTCTAGTTTTGTTTTCTTCCAGCTGTGCTTAATTTTCCAGCCTGATCTCTTGAGGGCTTAAGTGTACTTGTAATACAATGGTGACAGACTCCAGTGGTGACAATGTGACAGTTCTCCTTAATCTTCTTCAAGCATAAAGGAGTAACAGTGTTTAAAGTGCTAGAAGAGAAAGAGTCCATAGTTTTTGTTGCAACATCAAGTTTTTCTGAGCTATTGGATATGCTGAGTAGCTGAGACAAAACAGGAAGATTATATATTTTGTGGTAAAAGTGAGTGGATGTTGTTGTTTTAACCCTAAAAATTGTTTGTTTTGTCTATTAAGTTTTTCATATCTGTACAAAGAGACAAATTTATTGTCAGCTCAGGAGGACGATGGTTATTTATGATTTTATCCCTTCTAAGTGGTTAAAATGAGCAGGTTAAAATGGTGTTAACTCACCCCTTGTTAGCACCTTCCCATCTCTCTTATATTGAAAAGAGTGACCTTGTTATTCTTTGGAAATTCACTTTTTGTATTTCATGTAAAAAAATAAAATAAAAAAAAAACATGTCATGCCAGTTACAGATGACACAAGCAAGTAAATAATGACAGATTTTTCACTTTTAAACTTTTCCTTTAAGAAGCCTTGTGGGGACACCAGCACAGAAGGGCTTTTACAGTAAGCCTTCATTTAATAGCATCTCATTGGTATTAGGTAGCAGTGTAAGTGTTCAGGTTTAGCATTCATGCTGCAATCTGCCTCAAGCGCTTTCTGAGAACAGGGGTTTTGCTACTGTAGGACTATGCGCACTGCATGTTAATGTAATTAGCTACATGTGTTGATTCTGCCCATCACGTTGCACACAAGTTCATTATTTAACAATCTTCATTTTGCATGAGCTCAGCAAAGCCTGGTGTATAGAGCTCTAGTCTTGCTTAATAAAGTATTGGATCTTCTAAAATGTCCAACATTATTTGACCTATGAATCTCCAAATAAATATCAAAAAACTGCCTCCACTTACATCCACTGAGGACCTGAATTTGGTTGTAATACCTACATGAATCACTTGATGTCACTGTTGGAGAAATGATTTGGAACAGTCGTGCCTGAACAAGTGATTGCAACGTGATTCAAATTGTCTAATGATGTCCAATGATGAATGGAGATGTACATTCAGAAATATGGACATATTCATCAGATATATACAATATCAAAGGCATTTGCATACTAAGGATCTTAAATGCATATTGTAGAATACTGTATTATTATTTTCTGAGTAACACCTGTCCCCTACTGAAAAATACAATATGAGCCTTTGTTTTTGTGGTAACATTCCCTAATCTTGAAGGAATTTAACTTCATCCTCTAAGAATCCTATTGGATATTGTGTGATCTGTAACAGAATCCATCTTGTTTTGTGTGGGTAAAATGTATTGCTACTGTACAGGGGGAGACCTTTTTTATCCTATTGGTTTTATCATAGAAACTATGTGTTTTGAAATATTCTCTCTCCCTCTCTCTCTCTCTCTCTCTCTCTCTCTCTCTCTTGCTCTCTCTCATGCATGTGTATGAACAGGCAGATTATCGAGTTGATAGTGGTCCGGGAGATGAGGTGGTGGAGGATTCAGATAATAAACAGAGTGGTCAAAAAGTGCAAGAGATCTCAGAAGCATGGTGAGGAGTGAGTGTGGCAAGTGCTGTTCAAGAGTGTGGTGCAGCGTGTGAGTTTTCAAAAAAATTCTTTACTTTATCTTTCTCCTTTCTTTTTGTTGTTAGTGATTTTTAGTGATTTTTCTTTCTGTCTTGGAGGCAGCGGCTGCTGGCGTAGGGAGCAGTTTAGTTTTCAGAAGTTAATGCACATGGTGTTAAATTGTCTCCTCCCGAAGGAGCTTCCATAGAAGATTGTAGTCTCGTGGTAGGTGAGTTTGTTGGCTTTAAAAGTGTTAAGTCAGCTTCCAGGATGAATAGTGCAGTTGTCATTTTTTTGGATGACATGGATAAAGTAAACCATTTGCTTGAGAGCAGGATTACCATTAATGACACACACACACACCGGTTCTGTCTCTGATAAGTCTGGTAAAAAAGGTATTATGTCGAATTCACCCCCATTTTTGAAGAATGAGCTTTTGGAAAAAGAGCTAGAGAAATATGGAAAATTAGTGTTGTGGAAAATATGGAAATTATACTGTACATGTAACTACAGAACTGATGAAGTGTTTTGGGTGCAGAGCGGTGGGACACGTGATTCACTTGTGCCCGAATGAAAGATGCGCAGGCCGGTTGGCTGTCGATGTGGTGGAAATGCCGCCCGCTAGGTATGATGGATGGAGCCGCTGCACCAGTTGAGCCGCGAGAGATTATACAGGTTTCACAGGCAGATTATCGAGCTGATAGTGGTCCGGGAGATGAGGTGTTGGAGGATTCAGATAATAAACAGAGTGATCAAAAAGTGCAAGAGATCTCAGAAGGAGTTTTAAATGTCGGTCACATAGCAACTAGAGTAGTGGAGTCAGTGTCATTCAATGAGGAAGATGTTTTGATGGATGATGATTTTTCTAAAGTGTCAAACAAGAGGAAGAACCCAGAAAACAAATCAAACACTGAACAATTAACAAAAGTGACAAAAATGCACCCAGTGGTTTGCTCATCCTAGTCACAAGAAAACTTGTCAAGTACACAAGAGGGTGATAGTGAATGTGGAGACACACAATTGGATGCAGAAAGTTTTTACTCATTTACCAAAACTCAGACCTTTCTGCAAAAAAACAAAAGGAATGAGATCTGTCAAAGTTGATGAATTCTTTCCAGATTTGACATTGTTTCTTAGCTCAGCTAGGTTTTTTTATGAAAAACACAGAACCTACCACACAATCAGCCTTTACTGATCAGGAAATATTTCATCTTAAGAAATTGATGGTGAAAGTATAGCAAATTATGTGTTTGTTGTTTTTCTTAAATAGTTAAGGGTCGACTGTTAAAAATACAGGCTACCTTTGAAAATGTGAAAATGTCCTTTATCAATATATATGCTCCGAATATAGGCATTGAAAGGGTAATATTTTTAAACATTCTAAACACTGTACTTAATAAATGTCATGTGCATGAGTATATGTTCTTGGGCGGTGATTTTAATTGTACTGCAAATGCATCTCTAGACAGGAACCATCCTGAACCACACAAAGCTAGTATGAAAAGCCTTATTAGTCTGATTTAAAAAAAATGTGATGTGATGTGATGTGATGTCTGGTGTTTTTTTTTTTCACAATACTCAATGTCAGTATGCTTGGACTCATGCAAAGGATAATGTTTTATCTTTGGCAAGGCTTGACAGATTTTATTGTTTTAAACATCACATTAATGTTCCTAGAGGCTGTTCAATACATCCAGTTGGCGTTCCAGATCATTCCCTTGTTCAAGTTTCCATTTTTTTGAGGATGTGAAATGTAATAGTGCTTATTGGCACTTCAATGTGTTTTGAAAGAGAAAGTGAAAGTAATGACATTTGCCAAGTATGGTAACCCAGACTCAGAATTGGTGCTCTGCATTTAACCCATCCAAATGCACACACACAGCATTGAGAAGTGAACAAACCGTGAATACACAGCCGGACCAGTGGGCAGCTATATATCCAGCGCCCGGGGAGAAACTGGGGTTTCAGTGCTTTGCTCAAGGGCACTTCTGCCATGGGTATTGAGGGTGGAAGAGAGTGCTGTTCTTTCACTCCCTCCCACCTACAACTCCTGCCAGCACCGAGACTTGAACCTGCAACCTTCGGGTTACAAGTCCAACTTTCTAACCATTACACCGCAGCTGAATACACTTCTTTACCACAGTGGTGGGACATTGGGAAAAAATAAATAAATAAATAAAGCAACTATGTTTACAATATACTCTCAATGTCACAAGGAACATGACTAAATCTATGAAAGTTTTGGAGAATGAGATGGAATTGCAAGGTTTGGCAGACTCCACAAGAGATTAAGAACATTTAAAAAATCTTAAAAAGAAAAAGTTAGCTCTATCCAGCCTTTTGGGTTTCTCTACTCAAGGTGTTTTTGTTTGGTCACAGTATCAAAATATTGTAAGAATGAATGCTCCCTCTCATTTTTTCTTTGGTCTTGAACAAAAGAATGGACAGAAAAGGCTCATGCATTCTTTGCGTTCCAGTACTGGGCAGCTGCTGGAAGAGTCCGTAGAAATCCGAAAATGTGCAGTTGGTTTTTATGAGAAGCTTTTCAAAAAGGAATTCTAAGAGAATTCTGAGGAATTCTGGCATAGAGTCTCTTTTTAAAGAGACTTACCTAAGGTTTCTGAGGAAGCTATGGCAGATTTGATTACACAGATCTCTGCTGAGGAGCTGTATTCTGCATCACAGAGCCTAGAAATAGGCAAGGCTCCGGGTATCGATGGGCTTCCTGTTGAGTTTTACAAAGCTTTCCTGCCAGTCCTGGGAGAGGATCTACTGCTTGTTCTCAGAGACAGTCTAAGTAAAGGGCTGTTACCTTCGAGCTGCAGGAGAGCAATTCTCACTCTTATCCCCAAGAAGGGGGACTTGCAAGAGATGAAGAACTGGTGGCCAGTGGCGTTACTCTGCACAGATTCTAAAATTTTGTCCAAGGTGTTGGCTTTGAGGTAGGGCTGTGACGGTGGCAGATTTTTACCACCGCGGTGGTAATGGGACCAACTACCGCCGGTAACGCGGATGTTGAGATATAATTATTATTAAATTAAATATTAATTTAAATGTTAAAATGAAAAAAATAATTGCCTGCACAACTGCTGCTTCTGTCACTTTTTTCTCTTGACAAGAAGTGCATTTATTCAGTCGCAGAACAACTGAGAGCACGAGACGTTTCAGACGTGCACTCCACTTCACTTCAGCGCCAGGCGCGAGTCAAACGAGTGAGGATATGTTCCTGTGCTCACAGCGTGTGCTCTTCAAATGCACGCATGCACAAAGGTGCCGGTGCCCGCTGTAGCCTGTATTCTTTCATTTCAAAGCGCATAATAAACTACATGCATGCAATGTCATGGTCATTTAAGTCATAAAGTTACTAAAAAGGTTATTAAAGCTGACTTAAATCTGTGCATGCATGTAATATCATGCATGCAATGTCATGGTCATTTAAGTCATAAAGTTACTAAATCAAAAACTGCGCTGGAGCAGCCCAGCACCGTCGCCACTCATCTAACACACACCCGATTCAACTGGTCAGCTCTTGTTTATTTTAGCACTTCCGTCAGTGAATACGCCGCCTGCAAAACACTAAAATAAATATTAATAATACAGTTAATAATAAGAAAGTTAAATGCACCCTGTCTACCGGACGCGAGTGGCGCGGCACGACAAAATGCTATAGAACTCATTATAAAAAGTGATGCATTGGATACGGCATGAAATGACATGACAAATCCCCGACAGTAAACTGCATCGTCCTATAATGCTATAGAACTCATTATAAAAAGTGATGCATTGGATACGGCATGAAATGTTCCATAATGTAATGATAAAATTTAACTTTTTATATATATTAGATTCATTGCACACCAAACTGAAATATTTCAGGTCTTTTATTGTTTTAATACTGATGATTTTGGCATACAGCTCATGAAAACCCAAAATTCCTCTATCTCAAAAAAAATTAGCATATTTCATCCGTCATATAAAAGAAAAGTGTTTTTAATACAAAAAAGTCAAAATAATTATGTTCAGTTAATGCACTCAATACTTGGTTGGGAATCCTTTTGCAGAAATGAACTGCTTTAATGCGGCGTGGCATGGAGGCAATCAGCCTGTGGCAACTGCTGAGATGTGTTATGGAGGCCCAGGATGCTTCAAGAGCGGCCTTAAGCTCATCCAGAGTATTTTGTCTGCGTCGTCTCTCAACTTTTCGTCTTCACAATATCCCACAGATCTCTATGGGGGTTCAGGTCAGGAGAGTTGGGCAGGGCCAATTGAGCACAGTAATACACCATGGTCCAGTAAACCCATTTACCAGTGGTTTTTTGGCACTGTGAGCAGGTGCCAGGTCGTGCTGAAAAAAACTAAATCTTCATCTCTCCATAAAGCTTTTTCAGCAGATGGAAGCATGAAGTGCTCCAAAATCTCCTGATAGCTAGCTGCATTGACCTTGCCCTTGATAAAACACAGTGGACCCAACACCAGCAACTGACATGGCACCCCAGACCATCACTGACTGTGGGTACTTGACACTGGACTTCAGGCATTTTGGCATTTCTTTCTCCCCAGTCTTCCTCCAGACTCTGGCACTTTGATTTCCGAATGACATGCAAAATTTGCTTTCATCCGGAAAAAGTACTTTGGACCCCTGAGCAACAGTCCAGTGCTGCTTCTCTGTAGCCAGGTCAGGCACTTCTGCCGCGGTTTCTGGTTCAAAAGCACACGCCTGTGCACGGTGGGCTCTGGATGTTTCTACTCCAGACTCAGTCCACTGCTTCCGCAGGTCCCCCAAGGTCTGGAATCGGTCCTTCTCCACAATCTTCCTTAGGGTCCGGTCACCTCTTCTCGGTTGTGTGCAGCGTTTTTTTGCCACACTTTTTTCCTTCCCACAGACTTCCCACTGAGGTGCCATTGATACAGCACTCTGGGAACAGCCTATTCGATTCAGAAATTTCTTTCTGTGTCTTAACCTCTCGCTTGAGGGTGTCAATGATGGCCTGCTGGGGTAACCTCTTACCCATGATTGCGGTTTTGAGTAATGAACCAGGCTGGGAGTTTTTAAAAAGCCTCAGGAAGCTTTTGCAGGTGTTTAGAGTTAATTAGTTGATTCAGATGATTAGGTTTAGGTTAATAGCTCGTTTAGAGAACCTTTTCATGATATGCTAATTTTTTTGAGATAGGAATTTTGGGTTTTCATGAGCTGTTATGCCAAAATCATCAGTATTAAACAACAATAAAAGACCTGAAATATTTCAGTTGGTGTGCAATGAATCTAAAATATATGAAAGTTTAATTTTTATCATTACATGGAAAATAATGAACTTTTTCACAATATGCTAATTATTTGAGAAGGACCTGTATATGAGGTACTACGGCATGAAATGACATGACAAATCCCCGACAGTAAACTGCATCGTCCTATATATGCGATGTGGCGGTGTCACATCTGGTGTAGACACGGTTCACTGTTCCATCGCCAAGCAATCGGCACATTAACTCCTCGTCTGCACATCTATCAGGTATGTTGTATTCTTCCATCGCCAAGCAATCGGCACATTAACTCCTCGTCTGCACATCTATCAGGTATGTTGTACTGGTTGTGAACTTATGCTTTATCCTTGGGAGACCTCCACATGCCAGCCAATAGTACACTTAATGCTTATGCTGATGACGTTGTGGTAATAGTTAACAAACAAAAAGATATTGACACTTTTGTTAAAAAAATATGAATGCTTCACTGTTCCATCGCCAAGCAATCGGCACATTAACTCCTCGTCTGCACATCTATCAGGTATGTTGTATTAGACAGAACTTTGTTTTACCTGGTGGGTTAACCTGGAGTAAGGGGGGTTTTAAGTATCTTGGGATTTATCTAGGTGATGATACTTTCATGTGTAAGAACTGGGAAAAAGCCTTAGAGAAAGTTGAGGGACATTTAAAAAAGTGGAAATGGATTCTTCCACATATTTCTTTTAGAGATCAAACACTAGTAATTATCAGTTTGGTTTCTTCTATGTTATGGCACCAATTATTGTGTATTTCCCACGGGGGAAGTCGTGGCCTAATGGTTAGAGAGTTGGACTCACAACCCAAAAGGTTGTGAGTTCAAGTCTTGGGCCGGCAGGGATTGTAGGTGGGGTGAGTGAATGTACAGCGCTCTCTCCACCCTCAATACCACGACTGAGGTGCCCTTGAGCAAGGCACCGAACCCCCAACTGCTCCCTGGTGTGGAATGTAAAGCGCTCTCTCCACCCTCAATAACACAACTGATTCACTGCTGTGCGTGTGCACTTTGGATGGGATAAATGCAGAGCATGAATTCCAAGTATGGGTCACCATACTTGGCTGTATGTCATGTCACTTTTACTTTAGATCCTCCAAAGGGACTTCGTCTGGGACCAAATGCATTGGGTCCCACAGAGCGTTTTGTTCTTACCGAAAGAAGAAGGAGGCCAAGGACTCATTCATCTTGCCACTAAAGGTGCTGCTTTCCGCTCCAGTTTATCCAGAGGTTCTTGGTTGGACCCAAAGACCTTGTCTAGAGGCCTTTAGCCAGAACTATATTGTCCAGAGGTGGGAATTTGGGTCTTTGAATTTTAATGGACCTAAGTACTCATAAATTGAATAACCTACCAAAGTTCTATCAAGGACTTTTTACTGTTTGGGGGATGTTTCATAAGCAGAGATCAATGGACAGTAAATCTCTATTATGGCCGTTGAAAGAGCCTGTAGTGTATGGGGCACATTTTAATGTAGAGGGTACAACAGGACATTTAATGATGCAGTTGTTCATTTCAGCTGGGACTGTTACACTGGGACATGTGGTCAATTTATGTGGACCCAGTTTTCTCAGTGCTGCAAGTCTAGCCTCTCATGTGGGAGTTAGATCCATTAGGGTCATAGATCAACTGCTCAGTACTTGGAAATGCAAACTCACAAAGACTGAACTCTATTTACTAACTGACTACAGCAATGGTTTCTGTCAGCAAAATGTTGATGTTTCTTTCCCTGCTATGACTCTTTTCCCCAATTTTAAAGAATGTACTGGTCAAATCTTAGAGTTCTGTCAGCAAAATGTTGATGTTTCTTTCCCTGCTATGACTCTTTTCCCCAATTTTAAAGAATGTAGTCAAATCTAGGTAAGAATACTCCCCTGGAGAGCTCATTTAGGGGTTTGTAATGAGATCAAACCTGTGTGGAGAGCATTGTACAAACCACACCGTTTGACAAAGAGAGTAGGGGGACTTGCAATGGAGGATGCTGCATGGTGTCATGGCAGTTAATGCTTTTATTTCATTGTCAATCCAGTTGTAAGTGCTGATTGTCCTTTTTGTTTACAGAGGGAAACAATTTTTCATTGTTTTGTAGATTGTGGCAGACTGAGTGCTATTTTTCATTTGTTACAAAGAATGTTTACAATGTTTGGAGAAAGTTTTTCTAAACAAATGTTTAATCTTGGTTTTAAATATTGTCAAAAGTGAAGAGTAAAATGTCAATTGTTTAATTTTGTACTAGGCCAAGCAAAAATGGCTATCTACGTGAGCAGAAGAAATAAGATAGAAGAGTCTTCAGATTGTGATGTAAATACAGGGTTTTTTTTTTTTTGTTGTTGTTGTTGTTGTTGTTTTTTGTTTGTTTGTTTTCAGATTGTTGAAAGCTAGACTGAAAATCGATTTTGACTTTTATAAAGTCTACAAATAATATAGAACAATTTAGAAACATATGGTGTCTTAAAAATGTGCTGTTTTGTTAAAGAAAATGTGTTGGTTTTTGGGTTGATGATGAGTTAATTCAGTGGTTTGGTTCTTTGGTATGATTGTGAAGAGGTTTCTGGACTCCCCCCCCCCCTCTCTCGCTGAACTGAACAAAGGAGCATTGTGCTCTGTTTTTGAAGGTGATTTGTTTTTCACACATTTCTGGTGATTATGTATTATTTTTGTACAATGTAATCTATATTTTGTGAACTTGTTTATTGTCCATTTGTAATAAAGAGCTATTCAAATTCTCTCTCTCTCTCTCTCTCTCTCTCTCTCTCTCTCTGTATATTTTACGTTCGTTTTTGTAAAATCTATAACACCCATCATTAGGGTCCTTAAAGAAATTACTGCTCTTATTATCTTTGCTTTAAAACATCTTTACCTCTGAACAATGCTTGCCATTTTTCTTGACAACAGTGCAGAATAGAGCTGAAAATCAGTTTATAATGTTTAGTCTCCTCATTTCCAGTCTGACATTCACTTTAGTTTGCACTGGCATCTGGAGTTTAGGTGAAAGATCACTCACTCTGTATACTTGAGTGATAGTGGCACAGTAGACCATTGAAATGTCACAGACTCCCCAGGGTTGGGCAAAGGAACACCAAACTCTATCGTTCTGCTTCTTTCTCTTTATCCACCAGCTAAATGTGTATGCCTGCAGAAAAGGGCCACTTCCTGTCTCATTTACACTATTCAAATAGACATTCATTAATTCACCACTTAAGAATTGCTTCATTACCAAGTCTGTATTAAAAATACACATGAGAGAGTGAGAAAGCCAAAGAAACGTGTTATCATTGGCAACTGAATTAAATGATGGAATCACTTGTTTGTGCTGTTAAAGTTGCTTGCCATTCTGCTGATACATGCAAATTGGTTACAGTACTCTTATTATGGGGCTAATCCCAGGAGCTTTATGCACCTATTTATTTTGAGCAGGCACAAGTTGCAGTCCTTGTTCACTTGATTCCTTAAGTATATATAATGCTTAAAATGAATAAACACATAAATAAATTATTAAATAAATAAACAAACAAATAAATAAATAAATAAATAAATAAATAAATAAATAAATAAATAAATAAAGGGAACACTTATTCATCACACCAAATGAATTAAACTTCAGTATTATCAGTCTGAAGAAGCAACAGTGAGACAACCTCCAAGTGGTGGTGTTAGGGTCCTTTTCACTAATTTTAGCATGAGGTAGTAGTTGCAACCCAATCAGGTTCTACATGTAGTCCAGCTCCTCCAGTATGGCACTTCCATAAGTGCCGTTGCACAGAGATATGGTCTGTCTCCTAGCACAATCTCAAGAGCTTGGAGGACATACCACAGGATGGGCTGTTGGCCGGGAGAACAGGACAGGATGGTAGAAGGGCAACAACCCAGCAACAGGATTGTTATCTGCTCCTTTGGGCAAGGAGGAACCAGAGGATCTCCCAGAGCCCTACAAAATTACGTCCAGCTGGCTACTGGTGTGCATGTTTCTGACCAAACTGTCAGAAACAGACTCCATGAGGGTAGCATGAGGGCCTGTAGTGAGACCTGTGAATAACATACCTGCACTGTGCAGCTTGACTGGCATTTGCCAGAAAACAGAATTGGCAACACATTGTCTTCACAGATGACAGCAGGTTCACACTGAGCACATGTGACTGATGTAAAAAAGTCTGGATATGCTGTGAGGAATGTTATGTTGCCTGCAACATCATCCAGCATGACCGTTTTGGCAGTGGGTCAGAGATGGTCTTGGGAGGAATATCCTTGGAGGGTCACGGAGACCTCCACATGCCAGCCAATAGTACACTTAATGCTGTTAGGTACCAGGATGAAATCCTCAGAGCCACTGTCAGACCTTAAGCTGGTGCACTGGGTCCTGGGTTCCTCCTGGTGCATGACAGTGCCTGGCCTCATATGGCCAAAAATGTGAAGGCAGTTTCTGGATGATGAAGGCACTGATGCCACTGACTGGCCCTTATGTTCCCCAGACCTGAATCTAATTGAGAACCTCTGGGACATTATGCATCGGAACATTCGAAGTCGCCAAGTAGCACCATAGACTGTCCAGGAGCTCACATTGACCCTAAAACCAAGTCTGACAAGACATTCTCCAGGACACCATCTGCCATCTCATCAGAAACATGCCTAGACGTTGTTGATGAGTGCATAAATGTGGGGGCCATACACACTGCTGACTTATATTATTAGTTGCTTTGCTGAAATTCATGCACGTTCAAATAGCCAGTAATTTCCTTTTCTTTTTTTTCTTTTTTTTCTTAACTTTGATATTTGTTGTGATTTTGAATCCAGTCCTCAGTGGGTTGATGATTTTGGTTTCCATTGACCATTGTCACATAATTTTATTCTCAAGCAGTATACATAATTCAGTAAATAATTCACTTAACATACTCAGAACTCGTGTAGTATATTAGTGACATTATAGTGTCATGCCTGATGTATTATTTGGCGTTTGTATGCACACAAAAAAGTGCTACCCTGTAATTGTTACTTGATTTGACCCATATAAACTTTTTTTTTTATTTGGTATAAATGAATTAGGTAAATATTTAGGCTGATTCAACAATATTAAATAACATATGAATTAGGTAAATATATTTTTTTTTTCAGTAAATCCAGCTTAAATTGTTACAATTTTTAGGTTACTTTAAAAAAAAAAAAAATAACAATTGTATTTATTTTTTGTCATTGTGGAAAAATCTGTCATGATGCCTGTAAAAGAGTACAGTATGGCTGCTCAAGCAGTATTGTGGCTTTCTCTTCTTGGGTCATTCCTAGCTGTGATCGCTAACCATTAGGCTGCCACCATTCAATAAAGACAAGAGGGGGTGTATATGATGTGAATCCTGAAAAATACAGTAATGGAAAGGGCCGGAAAGAGCAATTTAGTGGGCTAGTACAGGTCAAGACAACCTGTTTCATCAGTTTCCAGTGATGAGTCCAGCTTTTATTGTGCACACGATAAGAAACATCAGACATATCAAAGATTTCAGGTCAGGACCACCTGTTTCATCATCTTTCAGAATAATACCTTTTTTTCATAAAACTCTGAATTAGACCCAGTGAAATGTCTTGACAAATGTCATTTAATTTCCTGTGTTGATATATGACCTATTGGACATATGGGCTCTTCCCTCATTTTCAAATAGCCAATGGTCTTTTACATCACATCCATCATATATTACTGGCTAAGGTCACTGTTATTTTGCCAAGTAAGACATGTTCCTGGATCAACATCTTTTGATGATCCTGGATCAACATCAGCGTCCAAAAACATAGACTTAACCTAATCCCTACCCCTAAACCTAACCCTACCCATAATTTATTCCTAAAATCAGTGGGAAATGATGGCTGATTAACAAGGGTGTAGAAGCACCTAAACCTGATTGTAAGCCTTAAAAAGATATTGCCTGAAAAGTTATATCTCAATTCTGATTGGTTGATTGGAATGTTGTTCCAGGATCAACAAGGATGTTGATCCAGGAACATGTTGTACTTGGTGAAATCACGCTAACCTATTGGCTAATACTAGTCTGTGGCAGGTGGTATTATATGGGGAGAGGCATTCTCATTTTTATAGTGCATTTATTAACATTTGAATGTACCTGCTAATTAGAGTAAATAATTTATTTGACATCTTCAGAATACAGGTGTACTAGTGACATTATATTGCCATTCCAGATTTATTTTTTGGCATTTATATCGGAGTGCTGCCCATGAGCTCAGATGTATTTCTGCATTTTCAGTTACTTGTAATTTATTGTACTAGTATTATCAAAACAAATGGTTTCAGAAAACAACACATAACATGTGACATGTACTAGGACTTTCTTTCTTTTCAGCTCAACATCTTTTTGAGTTTTCCCCCTTTGTCATAGTCACCTTAAACTTGCTCACTCTGGGATTTGTAAAGATCTATGTGCTGTAAAGCTGCTGTGAAACAATATGTGAGTGTGAAAAGTGCTATTAAAATCGACATGTTCCTGAATCAAAACTTTTTAGTCCTGGAACAACATTCCTATCAATCAATAAGACTGTAGGTTAAAGGTAAGAGTTGGATGTTATCAGTCATATCATATCAGTTTAGGGGTAGCTAAAGTTTAGGATTGGGGAAAGTGGAAAGGATATTCATTTATATTTGTATCAGTTTTTGAATTTGTGGCAGCTCTGATTTAAGCTGTCTTAGAGTGCACCCCCCCCCCCAAAAAATGATTTATGATGTCTTTGAGTGAGGGAGAAAAAAAGGAATAGCCAGAGAAAACATGTCAGTCTGTTTCTGTGATGTTAATTTATTGATCACACATCAGTGGAGTTCGGGCAAAAGAGATCCCAGCTGAGTGTTGTGCTATTGGATTATTGTTTACTGCTTTTCTTGCCTCATGCTGTTAGCTTACTCCTGAATGAGAACTTCAGTAGCGTGAGTAATTACACTTGGGGGTATTAATGCATCTGGATGAGCAATTATATTGGAAACAAATGTGTTGATCAACTGTTGAGCCCTGTGTGCTCTGCTGAAACAATCCAACCAATTCTAAAAGATTTAGTGTGGCTTTGCTCCAGTGGCAGTGATATTCGAAATGGAAGAAATGAAATATGTTCTCAGACAGCAGAGACATGGAAAAAAAATCTGTTTAGTATGTTGGTTTGGCATTCATTGCAGGTGGTTTGACACCCTAATTTGGAATCGTGTAGATAAATTATCTCATATGGTAAAATACATGCATATTTCAAAATTTTTCATCATGGACCAAAAGGCTATGAAGTAGCAGTGATCAGTGTGTGACTCTGTTAAATACAACTGTGATGGACTGAAGGACTGATACCTGAGGAGATGTTCATCTAACATTAAAAACATTTATCAAATGAAATTAAGAAATCCACCAGTGTGCTTTAAGTCTCATTACAATTCATGAAGTCTCATTTCAAAGCATTCACTGGTTTTAATCATGTAATACACCTATGCAGGCTACATATATCCCCCCACATTATTTCCCCCCACTGACCTCTGTATAAATGATTCAAACTTTCACAAAGAAGCACACTCGCAAAAAGACAAGATATTGTGGAGGGATATGAATTTCATAGTCTGATCACACTGTATTGGACCATGGGTTGGACTATTTTGTGCATGTATTCATGCTAAGCAAATTTGTGTGCTAAGCCCAAGCCCCATCGAATAAGATTGTTTTTACACAAGAGCAAATATGTGTTTGTGTGGAAACCTAAAATCAATAAAACCAATCACTGCTCAAGTCTGACCAAGCGACCAAAAAAATGTCCTCCATACAGTTTTTTTTTTTTTTTTTTGTAATCTTCTTGTCACACTATAAAAGCAGATGACCGAATGGCTGTATGTTTTTTTAAATAGTTGAATGGTTTTGAGGGTCACAAGTCCTATATATTTCATCCCAACTATTCAAAAAGTTGGGATGAAAGTTAGTTTTATTATTATTCCATATTAATACAGAATATATGTGTAATGTACTGTAATGTAAGTGACAGGAGACATAGACAGTGGCTATGTAGTGGATAATGTTCATCCAGCTGGTAGTTATAACAGAATAAACCCCAACAGGGTGATCACGTCAGGGTCTTGCATCATCCTTTATTCTGTGATAACACATGGCTGGTTGTACATTTTTCAGCTTAATACATGGCTACTTTCCACAAAAAAAAAAAAAAAAAAAAAAAAAAAAAGTAGAAATATTATATTTAATCTGCAAAAGTTCCACAAAGATAAACAGTTCCAAAAAAAAAAAAAAAAAAAAAAAAGAGAGGTTTAGGAAAGGTTGGACATTTTTAAAACATAAATAAAGATGAGGACATAAGAGAGGTTCAGACAAGATGGAATTGAACCTGTTTGTTATCTTAAATCAGTTACAGTATAAATTGTTATTTTAATTGGGTTTTAGTATGTAGGTAATTGTTCTGGAAACAAGACAAACACTTTAGAAGCCTTCGCTGTGATCAAGCCTCACAGCTGATCGAGATACCACTTCCTGCTCGGCCATCTTCATCGCTTCACACTGCCCTCGCACCTGCAGCAGTGATGGTCACGGCGAGTATGTTTCATGCTTGGGCACTCATTGAGATGGAATGTCCTCATTGCGAGGATATGAGTCTCGCCTCTCTGTGCTCGCAGAAAGCTTTCTTTTCAGAAAGTGACTCTGCCCCTCGCTCCATCCCGCTTTCTTCCTCCCGGGAGCTTGTGAGGAAAAAGCAGCAGGGTAGAGGAACTCGGCACTCTGTGACAATGCATTGACCAGTGCTGACAGGAAAGCTTTCTTTGTACACTACCTTTAAAAGTTAAAAGGATATTAGGATATTATATATATATATATATATATATATATATATATATATATATATATATATATATATATACACTTATATATATATACATTGACCAGTGCTGACTTAACCTGATGGAGGACGCACTCAGTCATTTAGGCAGTCTCTCTCTCTCACTCGCGCATTCGCTTTTAGGCATGTTTTGTTCCATTGATTGTCCTCGTCGTCATCTTCCTCAATAAATAAAACATTTATTCATGCTAGGGTGTCGCCGGTGAATCCAGTCGAGAGGAATCCCCTCTCAATTAACTGCAAACTGGCATTCAGATCTGCCTCCATTTTGTTAGCAACGCCCCAATTTCCAATGATCCAATCAATTCCCGAAGGACGAAATCAAGTAACTGCCCTCTCATTTCAAATGCCGTTTCACTCGGATAGACGTATAAGAAGTAAAAGAAAGAAAATAGATACATTCGGTTTCTTGGTTTCTTTAAGGATTTGAGGAGTTTGGCAGTGTTGGCTATTTGGCTCGGATAGACGTCACAGAACGAGAGTGCAGGCGATTGGGAGATTGGCAGATCCATGGCTAGCCACATGGTGCTTGAGCACCATCTATAGTTAAACCTCACGGAGATCAAGGATGCAGATAAGTTCCCCTTTTCCCTTGCATTGCCTCGTCCCAGGCAATGCGACGCCAGTTCCCATTGTGCTGTAGTTCGACGGATGCTTCCAGTCGCCCCAAGAATGAAGTGCTCCAGTTCGACGGATGCTTCCAGCACCACCAGCTGCTCCCACGGCTCCTAAGCCTGAGCCTCGTCACCACCCACCACCCCCCCCCCCCACTCCCGCTCGCCCCCGACGTTACCATTTCCTAAGTGACAGGGCCCCCGTACCAAGATAGCATTGGACCCTGCGCCTCAGGTGTCATCCTGATCTGTTGGGACAGGAAGAAGTGGGGGCCAAGTCTCACTGTAGCCAGACCACCATCAAAACAACTAACTCTGCTGTGCCTTTAAGCACCCCGTTCAGTTCTGGGTGCCAATGGCAGATGTGTTTGTGACCAAAAATACTGTTGTGAACATGGGGCCTGTTCTAATCACTTCCACACAACCAACCAATGTTATAGTGGAAAATTAAAACACAGGAAAATTTTCAAAAACACTGCCAAATTTCCTCTTCCACTCATTATGAGCGTCGGGTCCCCCTTGGATGGTCCACCGCTTAAACCAATCCAACTCCTTGCCACGTGGGCCATCCCCTGAGTGTCAGGCTGGGTTATGGGGATAAAAAACAAGGTTATATACTCAAATTTGCTTGAAGATCCCATGGTGATATTTGATTGGGTTTTATAGTGTTTTTTTGTCGTGGTATAGGGGTTGTTTAGGTGGTTCCCCCAGCTGAGAGCGAGTCAGGCTTCTACAGCCGTTACTTCGTGGTCCCCAAGAAGGATGGCGGCCTAAGGCCCATCCTCGATCTCAGGCACCTGAATCATGACCTCATGAGACGGTGTTCAGGATGATTACATTGAAACAGATCCTCTCGTCAGTAGCGCAGTGGACAGGTTCTTTTCACTGGACCTGAAAGACGCATATTTTCACATCCAGATAGCCCCCTGTCACAGACGATTCTTGGGATTAGCCTTCGAGGGAGTGGCTTATCAGTACATGGTCCTTCCATTTGGACTGTCCCTAGCTCCGCGCACTTTTACAAAGTGCATGGATGCGGCTCTTTCCCTGCTGAGACAGATGGGAATCTGCATTCTGTATAACTTAGCCACTGGTTGAAAGAGGAAGGCCGGCTTCACATCAACTGCCTGGAAATGCTGGCAGTGTGTCTGGGCCTTCGCACCTTTCTGCCAGACCTAAGGGGACAACACATCTTAGTCTGTTCGGACAGCATGACGGTGGTGTCCTATATAAATCGCCAGGGTGGTCTTTCCTCAAAGCACCTCTTCACACTGGTGGAGCGCCTCTTGGAATGGGCTCAGCTCAACTTGCGCTCGCTGAGAGCAGCGCATATACCGGGCAGGTTGAACCAAGGAGCAGATATGCTGTCTCGGAGCAACATACCCTCGGAGGAGTGGACGCTTCACCTTCAAACGGTTCAGAAAATCTGGGTGATCTTTGGCAGGGCAGAGGTCAACCTTTTTGCCTCAGAAGACAACTCTCATTGCCCAACTTACTTTTTAAAGGACAAGGACGCGTTGGCCCAACCTCCTCCTTTATGCTTTTCCCCCGATCGCTCTGATTCCGCAGGTAATCAGGCGAGTCAGGTAACAGAGATGCAAGGTTCTGTTGGTGGCCCCACTCTGAAGGAACCAGCAATGGTTTGCAGAGCTGTACCAGCTCGGCAGCCCTGTGGCCCATTCCCCTGAGACGGGACTTCCTCTCTCAGGTGAACAGAATGATATGGCACCTCCAGCCCAAGCTGTGGGATCTGCCTCTTTGGCCTCTCGATGGGAGCTTGCGAACCTCCCTGAGAACACGCTAAACACAATCTCTCAGGCTAGAGCACCATCTACAAGACACCTCTATGCCCTTAAATGGTCTGTCTTCTCCGCCTGGTGTGCAGCCCGCAGCGCAGACCCATTCCATCCACACTCAAGGTCTATGAAGCAGCAATAGCAGCCTCTCATGCTCCTATAGCTGGCCAATTGGTGGGTAGGAACAACTAAGTTGTTCATTTTCTGAAGGGGTCTAGAAGGCCCAACCAGCCTCGCCCCATCACTGTCCCTACATGGGATCTGCCCACGGTGTTGAGCCCTCCATTTGAGCTGCTACAGTCCATTGACCTTCGTCCCCTGATGCTTAAGACTGCTCTGCTACTAGCGTTAGCATCGGTAAAGTGTATGGGAGATCTGCAGGTGCTATCGGTGAACCCCACCTGCCTCGATTTCTGCCCAACGACTCTAAGGTCGTCCTGAAACCAGAGGTGGAAAGTAACGAATAACATTTACTCGCGTTACTGTAATTGAGTAGCTATTTTGTGTACTAAATTTTTTAAATCTGTAATTTTACTTTTACTTAAGTAAATTTCATTGAAAGTATTGTACTTCGCTACATTATAAAACACATTAATTACTGAGTAAAAAAATAAATAAATCACTCTCTGGAAACCACTTCAGTAAATAATGGGCAGGAGGGCAAACTGGCGCTAAAAATCACAAGAAAGGTGCAGACGGTATATGTGGTGCAGACTCTGTGGTGCTGAAAACGAAACCCCATCATATTCTGAAGTTGAACTCGAAGGAAATGAAGTGAACCCCTGGCCATATTTATATGCTCTATTATGCAGTGTAAACTGTGCTTGCCTAGGAAGACCAAACTAGCAGCTTATAAAATTTCGACAAGACATCAACCCTTCACAAGCATGTAGAGGTAAGCTAAATAATTGCATCGTTGCATTGGTGGTTAAAATGAAGCCTTGACATTTTAGCAAGAGGTTTTGCACAAATTAGCCAAAAAGACAGTGGTGCAGAGTGTGCTATATATATCGTCTGCGATAATATCATATTTAATTTCAATAATTTAAAATGAATATTCAACATTTTATGTATTGTATATCAAAACATTATTCATATGCTTTTGTCACTGCAGGTTAAATGCATTCATGTCCTGCATTAAACTGTGTAAATACATCTAAATGTCACTTCTGATGAAGCTTCTGTGTTTCCTCTGCATTGAAAAGATAAATTTTGTTGATACTGATTTAATTTGCCTGGTAACAGCCCAGATGTCTTATTATTCTAAATTGATTCCTTTAAGTTAAAAACAACTAGTTTGAGATTAATAGGCCTATCCCGGGGGTGTCAAACTCAGTTCCTGGAGGGCCGTAGGCCTGCAGAGTTTAGTTCTAACCCTGCTCCAACACACATATCATGTAGTTAAATAAGCCTAAATGATTAGATTAACTGGATCAGGTGTGTTTAAATATGGTTATATCTGAACTGTGCAGAACTGTGGCCCTCCAGGAACTGAGTTTGACACCATTGTTTTTTCCTATTTTTGACATAGTTATTTTTAAGTTGTTTTTACTTTTAGTTGAGCTACTTTTTACTTTTACTTGAGTAGATTTTTAGACTGGTACTTTTATTTTACTTAAGTAAAATTTCATTAATGTAATGGTACTTTTACTTGAGTAGAATAGTGTTGTACTCTTTCCACCTCTGCCTGAAATCAAGGCATGTTTACGTGCCTCAAGTGCTCTCTACTCCATTCAGAAGACAGGTAATAAATCTAACAATGCTTGATGATTGGTAGTAGATCTAGAGTTTTTTCTTTGTTCAGTGCAAGAGGGAGTTTTGAGTTTATTTTGAGTGCTCCGTCCCGTTCAGGCAGTTGGATCAGCTTTTTTTATTTTGTGGCGGTTGCGGTGGTTGAGGCAAGGGTTCTTGGGTTTTTAAGAATGGATTTTTGAAATTGTTATTTTAGAATACTCTTTTTTGAGAGATTTTCCAAATGGATAATTGACACTATTATGCTAGTATTCCTGGTCTTTTTTTTGTTTTGTGTGCATTGCGGGAGTTTGTGCTGAGTCTGTCTCGCGGTCCACATTTGCCAGATCTTATAATCTGGACATCCCGGCCTTACAGGCTCAGGTCCTTTCTGCATAAACAGGGCATTCTGTCATATGACAAAACCAAGTGCTTGGCGTTTGCCTTCTTCATGTACACTCTTGGCCCTCACTGAGTTCCGAGGCTGTACAAAATTATCTTGGTACAATTATGCAAGGCTGGGCGGACCTCTGTGAGTTTGGCCCTACTGCCTCCTGCGGGGCTTCCCTGCAAAATACTTGGTCCTTCTGGGCCCCCCTTGGGTGCTTAAAGCAAGTTCAAGTATTAGTTGTTCCTCTAGCATAACACGGCGGGATTGTACTGGTTCCCCAAAGCGTCTTAGCAGGCGCAGTACGAGTAAAGTATCTACAGGAAACATACTCGGTTACTAACATAACCTCGGTTCCCTGAGATACGGTAGTAGAAGTAACCTGAGGATCCTACAGCAGATTGCCCGATAATATAGCCAGATGACCCCGCCTATTCTGGCGGGCTTTGTCGCCATAGGTTTGTTTTTTATTCACTGCACGAAACAATGGTCGTGCAGTTACACTGCATTATTGAAAGTCTTCAGTCATCAGAGAAAAGGACTTTTCCCTAAAGCGTCTTAGTAGACACAGTACTCTTTCCGTATCTCAGGGAACCAAGGTTACGTTAGTAAGTGAGTACGTTTCTTTTGAATCATAGGTTTGAATGAAACGACTGATGAGTGTGGCGGTGTGATATGAGAGATGTGAAAGAAGCACCAACCTGTAATACCCAGATGAGCGATATATTATTCAACATTGCTAATGACAACAGATTTATTAGGGAATAACTCACCTGGAATGTTGAGACTGGCCAATCAGAATCAAATATTCCAGAGCCATGTGTCATGATTCGGTCTTTGAACTGCCGTTAATTCAACACAGACTTTCACACTACACAGTACACCCTGGACTACATTTCCCATGATCCATTGCACCAATCACAAGTTCACCTGATAACAATCACACCAGGCACTGGAGACCAATTACACACACAGCACAATCAGTCAGACCAGTTTTATAAGCATTGGACTTCCTTTCACACAGGGCCGAGTATTGTTCTGCACATATCCCTCTCCTTGCGATAGCTGTGATACCAAGCCATTCTGTGTTTGTTTTCATAGTCTTGTTTTGGTTTATAGTTTTCATAGTCTTGTTTCAGTTTATAGTTTTCATAGTTTAGTCTTTTCCTTGCCCTGCCCTCCTTGCCCTTTTGTTCTTGGTTGTTTGTTATGGTTATTGTATTACCCTTTTTGTATTGTTCTCTGGTTGTTGTTCGATGATTGAAGTAGGATTATTATTGTGTGTTTATTTTTGTGTATCTGTTTGCCATTGTTTGACCCATGCCTGTTATGACCGCGTCTCTGTCCAATAAAAGCTTGCACATGGATCCGCACATCTCACGTCTCATCAGCCCTGTTACACCATGTAATAAACACAAATAAGAGATGCTAACTAAACAGATACTTAAAACATTATACAT
Source organism: Cyprinus carpio (assembly GCF_018340385.1). Classification (NCBI taxonomy): domain Eukaryota; kingdom Metazoa; phylum Chordata; class Actinopteri; order Cypriniformes; family Cyprinidae; genus Cyprinus; species Cyprinus carpio. The sequence continues at coordinate 22,214,586 of NC_056588.1, forward strand.
ATATTCATACACTGAAATAGAAATTGTCATATTAATATAGTTATCATGTTTTGATTAAGTGTGATACATTTTTAAAACAAATATAAAATGGGGTTTCACATCATAATGGTTACCATTTAATTTTTTTTTTTTTTCTTTATTTATTTGTTGTTTCACTTCATTCATTCATTTATTTATTTATTTATTTTTTACATGACCTAAACAGTGTATTGGCCATCAGTACCTAAAACTGAACTATTCATATTCTAATGTATGTTAGTATTCAGCAAGCTTATAAGCAATAATTAACAATTATGTCAGTTTTTCCTTTACTATGTATGTCTCTCTGCTGGTATGAGTGTGTTCCTGTCTGCCTTTAAGAAGCTCCTGCTGAGAATAATTACTGATAAGAAACATTCGGTCTGTCAGCCATCCATCCTTTTAATTGAAACACAGTACTTGAAGCTATCACTTTTACTGCCAAAGGGCTTTACTAAAGCCCCATTGCTATGATCACTTCGAGAGCATTTGAAAAATTAATTTAGCAAATAAACAAAGATGTCATAAAACAATTTATGTTGCTTTGCTGTCTCTGTAATTAGAAAACACCTAAAATAAGAGTTTGGGCACTTCAGAAAATTGATAGTACTGCATGTTTTTTTTGAAAGTAAGAACAGCTTGGGTGTTCAGCTTATAGGATGTCTTTAAGGTTCTGGGAAACTAGCTTTCTCTTCTTGGCTCATTGTCAGTCAGCTATTTCACAGTTTCTCTTTGTCTACCTCTGCTGGCTTATATAAAATAGGCTTGAATATTTCACAAGCAGCACCATATGACCAGGACCTATATATATATATATATATATATATATATATATATATATATATATATATATATATATATATATATATATATATATATATATATATATATATATATATAAAGATCCATCCCTCCTTCCATTTTATTGTCATCAGTATTTATTAGTCTGTAATGACCTAATTTTTTTTTTTTTTTTACACACAAGAGCCTTTCACATTCTTTTTGAAAACTATTCAGATTATGTGTGAGACACAGAGAAATATTAAATATTTATTGATGTTTTTTCTGAAAACATTTCATTAATAGCTTCCATTTCAATTATTATTATAATTATAAATAATCATTTCAATTTTTATAAATAATACAGTTGTCACGAATAAAGTGAAAATGAAAATAAAATGAAAAGTGTCAGTTGTGACACCTATTTGCCTAAAAGGATGGGTTTATGATGTGTATAGTTAGTTAACAGATTAGGCTACACTTTTAGGCTACTTTTAGCCCTATCCTGCATTTGGTTCACCCTCCACCTATAGGTAAGATGCAAGTGAGAATATGGTTTTAGTCATTTAGGTGGTTCTTATCACGTTGATGAATGTCCAAGTGTTCATCTTTCTAATAAGTGTGCTTTTAGTTACTTATTTAATGCATTAAAAATGGGTTGTGGTGTCATAAATGTGAGTATATTTATTACCCCTATCTCAGACACAAAAGCACAGACATAACAATACTTACTGTCTTTTCCAGCTATTGTTGAATTCTCAAATGCTTTTAAATATTGTAAGCTTTCAAAAAAATAAATATAAAAAACATATCTTTTACTAAATCCTCAATCTCAACCACTGATTCACCCCTTTGGCAGGTTTCAGATCTACTGATTCAACCCAGCAGAGATAGTGTTTGATTAGGACTACAGCTCGTCTGCTTTCTCTAGGTTGGCCTTTAGGCTTTCTAAAGGCCTCCGATGTGCCCACCAGCAGACTTTTTTTTTTAATCTTTCTTTGATGTGCAAGTCTTAATTGGAAATGAACCACAGACCCCCCACCCAAGGGAGAGAGACCCAAGCTAAACTAATTAGCCTTTCACATGACTGCTGCCTTAAAAGTAATTGAATTTCATTAGCTGGATGGCTATACACCCTAATGGAAATGAAACTCTGGATGTGGAGAGAAGTTATTTGGTATTTTAGATCAATGTACTGCTAGTATTACATGAACTGTGCACATAAGTTGTTTTATTTATTGCAGTGTTTCACTGACAAAATATTGATTTATTTCACTTAAAGGCCTGAAAAAAAAAGAAAATTTATTTTACCATTGAGGTCCATGGTCAGTGTAAAGTGTAGTGCAACAATTGTTAATTAGTTATTTTTTTTTTAATCCATCCCATGGCATTCAAAATGCTTTTCTAAAATTACAGTTATCCATGAACTGAAAACAAACAAACAAACACACATAATTTGCAAGCTATGCTGAAATGCCATTATTGTATACATTAGTGAAATTACGTGTTTTAGTATGCGCTTATTGTAAATGTGACCTAAAATATATTTCATTGGTGGCTATTGAGTTAATTAATTGCTTAAATTTCTAAACTGACAGAATATCATCTTTTTGTGTTGTGACGATTAAACCTGTAACAGATTTGGTGTCTTTTATTTTGGATTTCACACATACATTCACTTGGAATCTGCTATGAAACCAATTAATTATTTACATATTGTGAAATTGTAACCCAAAGTTTTTTTGTTTTTTTTATCAAAGCCAAAAATATTAATTAAAATTAATATTTATATATAATGTTAAATCAACAAATGTCATTTTTAAGTGTTAGATCAGGGAGAAAAATTCTGGTGTTACAGTTGTGATGGCAAATAGGTTAAGTATAATCTGCTGTGGTTGCACCTTGGGAGATAGCTTCCCATTGGGATTGGGAGCATCTTTTGGTATAAGACAGGAAAAGGAAGACCATGAAATTATACAAAAGCACATTATTATAATTATTCTTTCTCATTTGGCCTTATTAGGAGGCATCTCTCACCTCTTTCTTTATAGGACAGATTGAAAAGAGCTGGAATGAATTTAAAAGTTAGAAATACTGTCAGCAGAAACATCTACTTACTTAAAGTGAAACGGACTTCAAAAACAGTGAGGGTTCTTAGGTCTTTCAAAGTTTTTAGGGAAATTGGCAAATGTATGTTTAGTGAGTTGAATCCCAGGCTTAGGCTGTTTCTGAAATTGCCCCAATACCTTTTTGTAGTACACTATTTTAGAGGACAGCCAAATGTAGTGGTGTCTGAAACCATAGTGGACATTATCAAGTGCACTCATTCAATCCCACAATGCACCTCAATAATAAGTGTTCATTTGATGTAAACTGAACAGCTAGCTGTGTCACACCCAACTGATTTTCTGTCTCACTAGAATATGGCTTCTGAAATGTTCAAATGTTCACTCACTTGTTTTCATTCACTAATTCATTGAACTATATTAGTTGACTAATGTACAGTAGGCAATAGTGAATGAGAGTATGGGTGGTGATTTCAGATTTTTGTTTTTGTTTAGCTAGTTTTTATGTTTGTCAGGTTGTGATTATATATGCTGAGTTTTAGTTATTTGCCATCTTGTAGGTATTGTACAATTTTGTATGTAATAACTGCATTTTGATCCACAGTCTCTACATTGTAGATTCCCATAATTACAAAACTAAATGTTTTAATTTATAAATGTAGGTTAGGTCACATGAAAAGTTGTACCAGTGAATAAAAGAGCAAAGCATTTATTCATATAAATCAATAGAGTTTTCACTTTGCTCTTCATGCAGATTACTGTAATTATCTTAACAAGCACACACCTCTATTTTCATCAGACCTGATGTGACTGTGTGTTTTATTGGAGTCACCATAAGTATTGTGGTTATGGGTGTCAATAAAATAAAATAAAATAAAATAAAATAAAATAAAATAAAATAAAATAAAATAAAATAAAATAAAATAATTGTTGTTGTTTAAAGGGCACCTATTATGCTTTTTCTTATTTAACATTTTCTTTACATTATTGTGTGATAAAGCTGTTGTTACATGTAAATGATCTACAAAGCAACAAAGCACATGGTCCACACCAAAGAAATTTAAAAGGATAGTTCACCCAAAAATAGAAAATTACTGTTAATTTACTCACACCTAATTTACTAGAAGGTGACTTTTTTCTTCAGGAGAACAGGAAGGAAGATTTATAGCGGAAATAACATACAAGTCAGCAGTTACTGGGACATTAGTGTAAAAAAAAAAAATAATAAATAAAAAAACACATACAGGCAAGACAAAATGAATACCCATGACTCCTGATAATATGTGGAGGTCTTATAAAGCAAAATGATTGGTATGTGCAAAAAATTAATATTATTTACAGAATTATTACTTATAATTACTTATGTCCTAAAGACTACCACAAGAATATGAAATTATACTGTGCCAAAATACTGTTAAGAAGAGTCACTTTTGGAAGAGCGGGTCAAGTAAAAAGTGGCAGTTCAAGATTTTTTACCGCCAGTGGATGAGATGTAAGTGACCAGATCTTTGCTCCCGGAGTAGTAACGGAGAGGAAAATGTGGCAAATGGAGTGGTACCTGCCTTGAGTCATGCTTGACATTGCTCTCATGCATCAGACTGGGTTGACTCACTCATGGTTGACTCAGTGGTAGCAGAAATTTTATGTTGGACTTCAGTTATAAATTTGTCATTTAGTAGAAATACAAGCCCTTGTACAGTATTAGTAGTATCAAGTACCGGCTGACTGATGGGCCAATTGCCTTTCAACACAACATGTGTGCACATGTCTGTAAAGAGTGCTCTCATTATGCATCTGCCACTAATAAATGTTAATTCCACTGTAAATTCATGCAGTTGCACAGAAGGTTTATGTAAAATGGACTGCTGCTCATGTTTTTCCAAATTCAAATTCCTTCATTCTTCTGTGTAACAAGAAAAAAAAGATAATTTGAAGATTATGTAAACTGTTTTTGTCAGTACAGTGAAACTCAGTAGGGTCCATAATTTTCAAAGTCCAAAAATGCTGCAGAATCTGGAGCCGTGACACATTTGTGTAGGCCAGCCTCGGTTCCCTTGAAAAAAAACCCCAGAAGGATTATTCCATTGGCTTTTGAATCGATGCAGAAAATAAGCTCTTTGATCCACAAAAAAAATGTATGATTTTTAACACTTTTGTTCATGACACATCATGATAATCAAATTATTTTGAAGCCTAAATATAAATGCCAGAAGTGAAAAGTTAACTATAAACAAACAACACCAATGTTGTATGACTTAACCATCACCAACTTTTGTTCATGAAAAATATATATATATATACATATATATACATACATATATATACATATATATATATATATATACACACAGCAGTGGACAGCACCCAGGAGCAGTTGGGGGTTCATTGCCTTGCTCAAGGGTCTCACCTCAGTCATGGTATTGAAGGTGGAAGAGAGCACTGGTCATTCACCTCCCCCACCTACAATCTCTGACAGACCTGAGACTTAAACCCACAACCTTCAATTTATAAGTCTGACTCTCTAACCATTAGGCCACAACTGACATAACATTCTTCAAAATATCTTCTTCATATATACTTCAAAACAGTGCAGTATACTTTCACTGAGGTAGGCAGTCCCCAGTGATGGTGTAACAGGGATGAATCAGGTTCATTTCAGCCAATAAAGATGCTATACAATAAACAACTTGGGCAAATACACCATAGAACTGTGGATAAATCCAGATATTATTTTTCAGAGAGATGACATAACATGCAGATTTCCTAAAATAATTTGCAGATTTCCTCTCAGACCCATTGGTTAATTTTGATAAAGCCCTAATTGCCAGAGACTTTAACATTCAAATTGATAATGGATACATTAGGACTTGCATTTACAAACTTAATAAACTCTTTTGGGGTCAAGCAAAACGTCACTGGACCCACTCATCATTTTAATCATACATTAGATTTAATTATATTGCATGAAATTGATCTTACTGATATATCTATATATATAGATATATAGATATTGTACCTCAAAGTGATGATGTTACTGACCACTACCTTGTATTGTGCATGCTGCGTATTACTAATATTAACTATATTGCCCCATGTTATCGTCCGGGTAGAACTATTGTTCCAACCACTAAAGATAGGTTCATAAATAACCGGCCTGATTTGTCTCAACTGCTTTGTGAACCCATAAATGCACATGCACTGGATGAAATGACTAGCAATATGGGCACTATCTTTTCTAATACATTAGAAGCTGTTGCCCCCGTCAAATTAAAAAAGGTTAGAGAAAAACACTCTTGGAAATTTTCAGAATCGCATGGAAAAGCATTACTATATTCATTTTGAATTTTATTACATTATTAGTGTAGATATGTATTAAAATGTATTAAAGGAGTAATGGGATATAATTACAGTATTTTTGTGATTAAGCTATAGTGTTTGGGCATTTATACTACATGTATTTAGACTACTGTTTTCATACAAAAACCTAGAAACCATATAGTTGCATTTTTACCATGGTATTGAGGAGCTATATGTGTGGTTTTAACTCTGGTTATCTAAATGTATGCTACTATGGAAGAAAAATGGTTAATTTTAATAAACCTCAAACAGTCAGAATAATTAAATTTCACCATAGAAAAATGAGTTTGTTACAATTGTTTTTGATAATGAATACATTTGCATCTGCATCCTAATTCAAGCTACTACAACTGTAAGAATAATTAGATTTTACCTTTGAATTTTTATCAATTAACGCCAGTAAAGTATGGAGTGACACAAGGATCTGTCTAAGGGCCTATGCTATTTTCAGTATACATGTTGCCCCTTGGTAATATTATTAAAAAAATATGCGATTTGTTTCCAATGTTATGTTGATGATACTCACTTATATATTTCAACAAGACCAGATGAAACTTCTAACAGACTGTGTCTAAAAATGTAAAAGACTAATTGTTTAAGAATGGATGGATGATATTTTTATCATATTTAATTAAAAAATGTAAAAGACTGTTATTTTTTTTATTAAAAATAGTATTACATTACAATTTTACATCTAGATGGATGCAATGTTACTTCCTCTACAGTCAAAATCTTGGATGTTATATTAGATAGCAACTTGTCTTTTAAAAATCATGTTTCACGTGTTATAAAAACAGAATTCTTCCATCTTATAAATATCGCCAAGCTACAGAACATGTTGCCTGTTTCTGATGAAGTAAAGTTAGTTCCTGCATCCATGACCTCTAGACTGGACTATTGTAATGCACTGCTAGGTAGTTGTCCTGCGTCTTCAATAAACAAGCTACAGGTAGTCCAAAATGCAGCTGCTAGAGTCCTTACCAGGTCAATAAAAAAAGATATCATATTTAACCCAATTTTACAATCTCTACACTGGCTACCTATTAAGTTTCCGCAGTATCAGATCCCACACTAGCCGACTGAGGGATAGCTTTTTCCCTCAGGCTATCAGACTTATGAACAGTCAGAAGTAATACACCCTACAGCATACTCCCACAATATGGTATGCCACACACTGCACTTTAATGTTTACAGCTCAACACTGGACTATACATACACACTGCATTTAATACAATAACCTACCTGCTACCTCTGGATACCATCCAATGCACATCCATGACATTTCTGTATCCAGTTCACGTACACTCTGTTGCACCTTAGCATATTTTCATGCGTGTATATGTTTACATAATGTAGAATGTGTACATTCTGTGTATAGTGTATAATGTGCCGTGCTAACTGTATGTACATATTGCGTAAAATGTGTAGTGCTAACTGTAAGTATGTATAATAGTACACTGTGTGAACTGACTATATGTATGTGCATATTGCACATTTTCACCTGTTGAAGTCTGTATGGTTATATGTTAACTGTTTCTACAATTTCTGGAGCACGCTCCCAAGAATTTCACTCACCAAGGCACATGTGCTGTGGTGATGTGACAATAAAAGTGACTTGACTTGACTTGAGTTTCTTATCAGTTACGAAATATTATTACTTATTAGGCCCTAAATGGTTTAGCTCCTGCTTACCTAACTTGTCTTATATCATGCTCCAATCCATCATGCTCCTTAAGGTCGCAAAACACTGGACTTTTGGTAGCACCTAGGATAGCAAAGTCCATTTTTTTTATTGTTGTTAAAATATGTATTTATTAATTTTTTTTATTTGTTTTTTTAATATTTATTTATATTATCAATACATAATTAAAATGTAAGTACTCTGAAAAAGAAAGTATAAAAATCGAGTGTCTGTAGACGTCTCACGACTGTTTTAAAGACAGCTCATTATTTCCATTCACTCCACCCCCTCCCTTCTGGGCTCCTTCCCTATAGATTATTTATCGTCTCTACTACGGCTCGCTAAGTAATGTTATGTTAGCTATATTACGCAGCTACGTGTGCTAATGACACATGCTTCATGAAAAAATAACAAAAAAATATGTATGATCAAAATACAAAAAGAAAGATTTACCTGTCCAGCAGAAATAAAGCCATCAAGGAGTCACTTTTCAGCCCCTTGAGTTCCCTCAGTTCTCGCCATCGCTGGAAAGCCACGCCGATATAACTCGCGTTTTATTTCTTTGTTTATCCAAGGACTTTTTGTTCATTGCCTTTTCTTGTACTGTTACTGTCTTCCTTTTTTGCCTGGTTTGCCTTCAGTAACTGCATAGGCCGGTACTGTGAATTTTGCTTGCTGTTTCTCTGCCATTGTTTTGGTATTCCTAGGATCCGTGCCTGAATTCCTCAAATTAAAAGTGCGCGCGCGCAAGTGGGCAGGTCATGTGTGGCAAAATGGTGGTTGCCATGGTTGCGAGAGAGAGACAGTCGCCTAAGCCAATCCAATGTTTCGTCCCGAATGGAAATAATGAGCTGTGTTTAATACAGATTAAACGGTCTAGAGTCGCTCGATTTTTATACTCATTTTATCAGAGTACTTACATTTTAATTATGCGTTGATATATATAGAAAGTTTAAACAAATTTGGAAGAAAGTTGTTTATAAATTTTTTACCTACCCTGCCTCTGGACTTTTGGTAGCACCTAGGATAGCAAAGTCCAAACTCTGGAACAGCCTTCCTGATAATGTTCAGGGTTCAGACTCTCTCTCTCTGTATACATCTAGATAAAAGACACATCTCATTAGCCAAGCATTCACGTAATGTATCTAATAACTTTGTACTCAAGTTATATCTGATCAAATGCAAATTATCATTCTCTGCTTTGTTTGAACATATTATCAATTTTTGCTTAGTTTGAACAGCAGCTATGCTAATTTTTCTCTGTTAGCTTCTCTGTTTTTGCCACGGGATGGCGAGCTTCAGTCTGGATCCAGCCCTTACAAAGATCTGAGATGACGATGACAACCCTGAACCTACATACAAAAATTTTAATTTTCTGTGAAGCTGCTTTGCAATGATTTGTAGCGTGAATAGTGCTATACAAATACACATTTATTGAATTGAATTGAGCATAAGCTCTGGCAAACTTTCAAGGAACTTGTTACCACTAAGCAATGTGCCATGCAACGGATGTGGTCATAATTACTCATGGCCCGATCATATTGCTGGTGTAATCAGTTACAAAACCCTCCACTGAGATTCTCTGCCTCAAATCTGTCTGATAGGAAAATATACCATCTGATCAATATGTCCCTGAATGTTGGCAGCACCATGACTCTCGTTTAACAAATCAGTTTGTAGAAGTGATGTCATGTTACAGCACCTGCCTCCCTGACTGCATTGCACAGTGGCTTCTCAAGGCCAAATATGCATTTGTGGAGAGTTTGCTTTTCCAGATATCAGCTTGTCCCACCACAGATTCAATCTTTGTCTCTTTCACCTTATTGATCCCCTGTGCACTATGAACTGGGCGACAACTTTATGTGAGAAGCATGCCAGAAAGGATATTTTGTTGTTGTGCAATGACAAATGTGACATTATAAACACTAAAATATAGTAATAAATCAGTGCAAATCATATCACAGATGGTGATGGTGATTTGGATTGCCTCTGGGTGATTGGGTAGGTATGTTTTTGCTTCAAATACCTACATGATTTAGGAAGAGGCATGACTAATGTATGGCTGTGTGCTTTTAGAACAATACCTGGGGCCTCATTTATAACCGTTGCATAAGCACAAAAACAGCACTGAAAGAGGCATGCCACAAGCAAAAGGTGGGATTTATAAAAACAAACTTGACTGGAAAATTTGTACACCTGCACACAAACTCTGACACATGCATACATACTTTTTTTTTTTTTGTTGGAGTGTTAAGTTTAAGTAATGATTTTTTTATGTTTTTTTTTGTCTATATATACTTTTACGTTAAATATTTCACTCTCATTTGGAGATAAGGAATGAAATTACATAAAGTCATTACTCAGAATTTAACCAAAATTATTTTAATTTAGACATATTTGCAGTGGATGCGCTTGATCACTTTTCCTCTTTTATTAGGTGCACAATAATTAATCTTTAAACTGAACTGCAGATCTCATGTTATGAGAAAATATTTTGTAGCATCATGATCAATGATGCGCACTTACTTCGATATTATGGCAGATACTGCTGGATTCAGTGATCGCACGGACCATTATCCAGTTCGAATAGGTCCAATGATAATATTTTACTGTACAACCGCAGCTGCACAGAGGTGTTGATGTTGTGTGATGTCCTCTCTACAACATATGAAAAGTATCGCTGTACTTGAAGGCTACAACTTGAAAAAAATGGTAAGATTTATACATTTCCTTTTTAAAATACTTTGTTAGTGATGCACCGAGTCAGACAATTTTACACTGCAATAAATAGGCCTATCTGTTCCTATTTAAAATAGCTTAAAGATATTCACCATATCAGCAAAACTGCATAAATTTAGTTTGATTTGAATTGTTTAAAACAATTGAAATAGGCTACTATTTGGCCAGTGTTAAAGAATGAGATCAACTCTATTCTAAAATATTTATCTGATAACTTTACTACTATTGTTTTTATTTTTGTTTTTATCTTGATATATTCATTCTAGAAAAAAAAAAAAAAAAGAATATTGGATGATTTTTAGAAATAAAAATAAATGCATGGCACAAATGGCATTTATAGTCTGTATCTCATATTTCCTAAATGTCTTGTACCTTTGACTGTGCTAAACGTGGTGTCACGTGGATGGGAATATGCATGGAAATGATATGCAGATGAGGTTATGCATAGTAAAACTAGGCGTTGTAATCTCCAAAATATAGGGCCATATTCACAAAATTTCTAACTTACAGATTTATTTCACAAAGTGTTTTAGCACTAAAACCAGCTTTTAAATCTGTGAAAAGTGATTCCACCTTGAGGACTCCACCTTGGAACATATACATTTTAGAAACATTTCATGATAATTTCAATTTAATTTAATTATTTGATTCTTTTCGTGTACAAATTGGGCAAGAAGTAACAACTGTTCTCGCATCCATTTTGGCTTTGATGCAGACATGTAAGAGGCTGACAATTAGCTGAACATATATTTGTTTAATTAGTGACACTTATTTGACACCTACATAAATAATAATAATAATAATAATAATAATAATAATAATAATAATAATAATAAAACAATAATAATAATAATAAAAACTGAATATGACAACATTTCTATTTTAAAATCTTTATTTGAAGATGACAACATTTAATTGAATATGGCAGCATGATACCTAATCCTACATTATTTCTATGATTAAATCACTGACAGAGACCCATTCCCTATCCGCCAGTAACTGTGGGCATAGTAAGTAAGCTTGTTGACATCATCCATAGCAACCCAGTCCTTTCTCTCAGCTTAAGATTTCTCCTCATTCCTTAGTAAAAGTTGGTCTCAGCAGATTTATGAACAGGTTTTAAAAGGAGGTTTTAGTGCTATTTAGAAGAACACTTAGTGATAAGATAAAATGTTTTGTGAATACAAATGTTTAAAATAAGAAAGACACTCACTATTTTGGATAGTCACACTGTGATATATGTACACAGTCCAGACACATTCATACACACACTAAATGCATATACAAATTCACACACACACACACACACACACACACACACACACACACACACACATTTTATTCTTTGCCATTTGCCTGGAGACAGACTGATTGCAGAGTGCAGGTGTTATCCAGGGGTCTGAACTGTGGACCTTACAGCCTTCACACCCTCACTTTATGGTTAATTAGCATTTAGTATCAGAGAAACACAGACACCTGCAAAAACATCTTATGTCAAAACCATCGTCTCGAATTTCTGGGGATAAAAAAAGCCCTTTTTAGTGTTTCCATGGAGACATTGTAGCCTACAACAGTTTCTTAGACACAGTGCTCAATAATTGTGAAGCTTCAGTGAACTAATGGGAAAATCACTATTATAACACGTCAAAATAAAATGCAAGGCATTGAAATGATCTACTTGTGTACAAAATCAACTGCTAAGCAACACTTTACCTGAGGAAACAACCTTGAAATTGGAGTTTATGCTCAGAAAACATCATCATTGTCAGCAATGGCAATATCTGAGATGAATGAACAGAGAAATATTTTATGTGCAAGACTAATAGCAATGAATGTATGAATAAGGCCGTGCATTACTAAAATAATGTTAAAATACATTATTCACATGCATTTTGACTTATCTTTTTATTTATATATATATTTTTTTAGGATTTTTATTTTAAGACTTTATTATATGCTGAAAGCAGATTGGAGCTCCCCTGGAAACAATAAATCTCATGCATCTCAAAATTCAGCAGCTTCTCTCTCCCTCTCTCTCTCTCTCTACAGCAGTTCAAAATTAATTGTTCCTTACTGAGTGTATGGTGTGGATAATGTGTACAAATAAACTCTGCATTTTGAGCTTCTTCTTCTTATTTATTATATTATTAATTGCATAACAATCCCCGAAGACACAGGTTAAACAGGACAGGAGTTTATTTTTCATCTCCCTAGTATTCAAAGGCCTTAACAAAAAGGATGCAAATGAATACTCATTTATTTGACTAAATACAGCTGCTCAGTTCTGCATAGCACCCTGAGCATATGTGCTGTAGCTCCTTGCTGCACATGTGTGGGCTCACTGGTGCTTCTCCAAGAAGTCAAACTGCATTGTTAATAAACAGGAATACCTCTCAAAGGAATGTAAATGCAAGATAGCATGTTTGTGAAATGGCCTGTGGTTAAGCATGCTGGGGGGAAAAAAGTAGAATTACCAAGCCTTTTGAGTGTTGATTAACAGAATTAAAAGCATTCTCTGGCATTAAGTTTTCTCTGGCGTTAAATTACTCACTATGTCAAAATAAATTATGTCCTCTCGCTCTCTCTTTCTCTCTCTCGCTCTCTCTCTGCGCATGTGTGGGCATTTGTGGAGCATGTTTTAGAGCTTAGTGAGTGTGAGCACGTGTATTTGATTTTTTTTTTTTTTTTTTCTAATTTTGTTTATTTGATTTAGTATTTATCTTGTGTATGTTTTGTTCATGCTGCCTGCTTTCTTAGACAGCATAGCAGCTCGGGGTGGGAATGGGCTTGGTTTCCTCATATGGCGTCACAGAGTCAAGATGATATCTGTGGCGAGTGTGGAGGCTTGCTGTCTGGGTGTAGGAGAAGTTGTTGGCCATCAAAATTGTTGTTATGGGCTTGTTTTGATTTTTTTGTTGAGTTTGGAGGATTTCTGTATGTGTAATATCCATCCACTCCTTAATGATGATATTTTGACACAAGCGCTTTCACATTTTGGAAGGTTGGTTTTGCCAATCAAAAAGATTGCAATCGGGTGTGAGTCTCCTTTATTGAAACATATTGTTTCATTTAGGAGATTCGCTTTTACGATCAAAAGATGATGGTTAACTGGACTTGGCACTAAATTTCCATGTGGATGATTTTGAATACATAGTGTTTGTAACTACTGACAAAATGAAATGCTTCGGATGCGGTAAATCGGGCCACTTAATCCGTTCATGCCCTGACAAGAGTAAAGCAGCTGGAAATAGCAAGGATAGTGCTGCAAATAAGGGAAAATATAAGCCTACTGTTGTAAAGTCTTATGTGGTTGTTGTTGATGAAGTGGTGAAAAGTGTGTATAATTTTTGTGGGGGGGGAATATTGGGGCCTGTGGAAGCTGGATCAAGCTCAACGGAATCAATAAATGAAGGTAGGGATACTTCAGAAACTTCTCTAACTGCAGAAACTGGATTGTTGAACAGTGATGTAGAAAACATAAGGAAAGAAGATGTGTCTGAGATAGAAGCAGAGAATAAGATGTTTAAAGTACTGACAAAAAGGAAAAATGTGGGAAAGATCAGTATAAGTGTTTAAAAAAAGGAGAAGTGTTTGAAGAATAGAAAGAGTCAGAAAGTGAAAGTGAAATTTCTGATCCAAGTATAGTGTTGTCGCAGACTGAAGCTATAAACAGAAGCTATGATATCGATGACATAAAACATTTTCTTAGTATCACAAAAACAAAAGAGGTGTGATTGTAAAGGAATTGTTCCCCAATCTAAAGCAGTTTTATGACAAAGCCAAAAGTCTAAAAGCAGAAGATTGCTTTTCAAACAATGAAGTTTACCGTTTGAAAAAGATTGTGAGGAAGGTTGGTATGAATTTAAATGAAAATGAGGATTAAGAATATTAGTATTTTGGGTTTGCTTATGTGTGTGTTTTTTTTTTTTTTTTTGGTTATTTCAGTATGGCTGAAATGCAGATTGCCTTCTTGAATGTTAATGGTGCTAGAGATTATAGAGAAAGAACTGAGCTGTATGAAATCATCAAGCAGAAAAAAAAGATGTTAATTTGATTCAAGAAACGCATAATGTTCCCATGATGTGGGAATGTGAAATGGTCAAAAAAATTTGGAATGCAGTATATACTGCCTTATCAAAAATTATTGAGTACCCTATACTGGTGAACTCTGATGTATTACTATTAAATGCCAATTCTATGTTAAGTTTTTCTAAGTTTTCTGGTTGGATAATGCTAAATTGAGATGTTACATTGTTTTCATTTTGACTTGTTTGCCTAAAAAAAACAACAACAACAAAAAATATTGACGTGAACAATGTAAATGATTGGATGAAGGAATGGGAAGGGTTATCTTTTCTTAGCCACAACACCACATTGAGTGGAGGAGTAGCAATTTTGTTTGCAAAAACCTTTAATCCAATCTCGTACCAAGTTGAGGAGTTTTTGAAGGGTAGACTTTTAAAAGTGAGAGCACATGTGGAGAATTATAATTTTGTTTTTATTTGTGTGTATGTTCCCAACTCAACCATTGATAGGATGTTGTTTTTTGATACACTATGTTCTGTTTTACAAGATGTTTCTAATGATGATTATTTATTTTTGGGAGGTGATTTTAATTGTACAGTGAGTAATTGTGACAGAAATCATATTGAACCCCATATGCCTTCAAGAAAATGTCTCATTCAAATAATTAATAAGCATGAGTTAACTTATGTATTGAGGTTTTTTTATGAGGATAAGAGACAATATACTTGGTCACATACACGTGACAATGTTTTATCTCTGGCAAGTTTGGATAGATTTTATGTTTTTAAGCATCATGCTGGTATTTTAAAAAATTGATGTATTTTTCCTGTTGGGTTTTCAGACCATTGCATAGTACAATGTTCCTTTATTTTGAATTCTGTCCCAAAAAAAAAAAATAGCCCAAAAGTGCTTATTGGCATTTTAATTTAACTTTGTTAGATAATAAGGATTTTATATGCACTTTTAAATTGTTTTGGGCTGATAAAAGAACAAAAACAGCATATTTTCAATCAGTACAAAAATGGTGGGATTTTGGAAAAATACAGATTATACAGGATTGTCAGCAGTATGCTCAGAACAGCACCAACATTTTAAATGAGTCAATGAAAGACTTAGAGACCGACATAAATAAGATACAGGAATTGGCAGAATTTAAAACAGCAGTTTTTTTTTAATTATTTCTAAAAAAAAAAAAAAAGAATCAATTGGCAGAATTATTAGGGGTTAAAACACAGGGGGGGTTTGGTCCGATCAAGATTTGAAAGTCTTGACCAGATGGATGCACCTTCAAAGTATTTTTTTTTTATCTTGAAAGGAAAAATGGACAAAAAAAATCATTCATGCTTTGCAATCTGAGAAAGGATTTCTGTTGTCCAATCCTGTAGCGATTAGAAGGAGGGCAATTGGTTTTTACGAGAAACTGTACAGAAGTGAATTAGGACCAGACAATATCAGTGAGAGTGTCTTCTTCAAGGATTTACCAAAGGTGTCGGATGAAGCTAGAGAGCAGAGATTTCAGGTGTGCTGCGTAAGGCTGTTCATATCAAGTCAAGTCAAGTCTGCTTTATTGTCAATTCTTCCACATGTACAGTACATACATACAGAGAATCGAAATTGCGTTACTCTCAGACCCCCGGTGCATACAGATAACACTAATAGTAGAGACTAAAAATCTAGATCAAATATAAAATATAGATAAAACTATACAATAAGGGAATGTAAAAAAAGACATAATAGAAAAAATAAAATAAAAATAAGGTTAAATAAAAGCAGCGCAAGGCACATGGCAGATAGAGTGCAAACCAGTGAACAAACAGTGCAGATAAAAAGATTTTTAGTGCATAAAAAAATAGCTTATTCAGTCTGATTAAAAGTGACAAAGTGACAAAGGGCTCAAGAGCAGTTATTTTATTAAACTGACTGATGAGGTGGAAGAATGATGTCAGTTCCATGGTGAATGAGGTAGTGAGCAGACCACTGCTGCACAAAGTGACTGGTGCATGACATCGTATGTTAGAGGGAGTGGGGTGGAAGGACCTGGGGATGTGGGACCTGGGGGGGGGGGGGGGGGGGGGGGTTCATAGTTCAGTGGTGCCTGAGGCAGAAGAGGGACGGGGGGGGCAAGTTGGGGAGCGAGTTCAGCTTCCTGACAGCCTGATGGATGAAGCTGTCCTTCAGTCTGCTGGTCCTGGCCTGGAGACGTCGCAGTCTCCTCCCTGATGGCAGCAGACTAAAGAAGCTGTGTGATGGGTGAGTGGGATCACCTGCAATGCAGAGGGCTTTTCGAGTGAGACGGGTTCCATAAATGTCCTGGAGGGAGGGGGAGAGAGACACCAATGATCTTTCTCAGCTGCTCTCACTATGCGTTGCAGAGTCTTCCGGCAGGAAGCGTTGCAGGCACCATACCACACAGTGATGCAGCTGGTCAGAATGCTCTCGATGGTGCCTCTGTAGAAGTGTGTACATGATGGGGGGTGGGGCTCTGGCTCTCCTCAGTTTGCGGAGGAAGTAGAGACGCTGCTGTGATTTCTTGGCCAGTGCTGCAGTGTTGTCGGTCCAGGAGAGGTCCTCTGTGATGTGCACACCCAGAAACTTGGTGCTGCTCACTCTCTCCACAGTCGCACCGTTGATGGTCAGAGGAACATGCTGAGTGTGCGCTCTCCTGAAGTCAACAAGAATATCCTTTGTCTTCTCCACGTTTAGAGAGAGATTGTTGGCACTGCACCACCCCGCCAGGCGGCTCACCTCGCTCCTGTAGTTTGTCTCATCCTTGTTGCTAATGAGACCCACCACAGTCGTGTCATCCGCAAACTTAATGAAGAGGTTGGAGTTGTGTGACGGTGTGCAGTCATGTGTCAGCAGAGTGAAGAGGAGGAGGCTCGGCACACATCCTTTGGGGGGCCCCAGTGTTCAGTGTTGGTGCTGGATGTGTTGCTGCCGACACGTACTGCCTGGAGGTCTTCCAGTCAGAAAGTCCAACAGCCAGTTGCACAGCGAAGTGTTGAGCCCCAGCTCGACCAGTTTGTGAATGAGCTGTTGAGGGATGATTGTGTTGAATGCTGAACTTAAGTCTATGAACAGCAATTCTGACGTATGAGTCTTTTTTCTATAGATGTGTGAGTGCTGAGTGGAGGGTAGTTGAGATGGCATCATCGGTCGACCGGTTGGACCGATATGCAAACTGGAATGGGTCCAGGGAGGGGGGGAGGGCAGACTTGATGTGGTGCATGACTAGCCGTTTAAAGCACTTCATGAGAATGGGAGTAAGTGCAACAGGACTAGTCATTGAAGCAGGATGGAGATGGCTTCTTTGGGACTGGAATGATGGTGGTAGCTTTGTTTGTGAGCTCCTCTCTGTGTGGTGTACAAAGTCTAAAATGTTATTACCTCGTGTTGGAAAGTTAATGTGTTTTGCACGAGGAAAAAGAGGTAAGAATTTTTGGAAACACACTCTTTAAGTCAGCATGGTTGAAATCCCCAGCTATGATGAGAAAAGCATCGGGGTGTGCTGTCTGCGCGGAGTTTAACTCTAAAAATGCGGCTCTGCCGACAACCAGCAGAAACTCACGACTGTATGCGCGCTTAAATGACAGATAGAGCACCGCGATGACGACGTCACAAAAACACTGCGACTCACAAGACAAAAAACACGAAAACACCGTTCTGTCGGGACAGAGAGAAGCCGCTGCGTGTGGAGGCGCCGCCATCTTGGTTTCTAAAGCATGATATCCAGAAGGATGCCTTGAATCAATGGCAGTGTAGGCCCCATCTGTATCTTGAATCAGACATTACAGATTCCAACTAATCATGCCGAAGATGAAGGCAGGGCGGAGCATACCCCAAAAGAAAGATTAATACCTACCAGATGAAATAGTACTTCTTACAAGATCCTAGAACATATGGACAAAAATAAGATGAATTAGTCATAATTAAAGTGATGAAATCATTTGACAATGTATCAGATTATATCTTAAAGAATTTAGCTTAAAGAGTAGAGGAGATGGGCTACGATAGGCGGGACAGTGATAGAGGCCACGATAGGCTGGACAGTGATAGAGTCCCTGATAGGCTGGATAGAGCCACGATGGGCTGGATAGAGGCCACGATAGGCCAGACAGTGATAGGAGGCCGGATAGGCCATACTGAGAGTTAGGCCACGATAGGCCACACAGTGGGAACGGCCCCAGCGGGCCACAGAAGATGGAACTGCCCCGGTGGGCCACAGAAGATGGAACGGCCCCGGCGGGCCACAGAAGATGGAACAGCCCCGGCAGGCCACAGAAGATGGAACGGCCCCGATAGGCCTTAAAGAAAAGCCACAATGGCCGCGGAGAATTAGCCTAGCTAGGCTACAGATGGAGATGCCCAGATGGGCCATAGTGAGAAAGCCAAGAGGCCGTAGAATGAAATGCCTCAGAGGGCACAGTGAGGAAGGCCATGTAAATTGACAACTGTGGGAATTGCCACGAGATGGGTAACAGAGGGGAAGGCCATGAAAGACGGGCCACAGAAAGAAAGGCCAAGTTAAGCCGCAGAAAACCATAAAGGGTTCTGGGTAATATGAATAGGTATTGTACCACCACCAGTAATTGCATATAGATTACCTTTAGGACAGCTTGATATTCTTTGAGATGGTTTGTAGTTCAGGTCTAATGTAGGATTCGAATGCGGAGGATGACCATCTTCCCAGTAGCTTGATAGCTGATGTTTGAACTCCAAGTTTAACAGCAGTAGTGGCCGGTGTATAGAAGCAGTGACAGACCGTTGATATTTTGTTGATAGAGGCCCAAGCAGCGCCAACGCGACAGCTCGGAAAGCACCGATGTTGCCAAGTCCGCTTTTTTTTCCGCGGAATTGGACTATTTTAACCCTGTTGCTGCGGGTTGCTTTTCATGTCCCCGGGTAGAAGCGACACCAATAATGTGATATGTAGCACCTGGAATGTGAGCTTTTAATGTTGTATTTTTATCGAAGTGTGAGTTGGCTTGTTTTGAGTAGCAATTGGAGGTTTTGAGAAAACCTGGCAACCCTGGAAAGCACTCGGAACTCTGCCAATGTTTCACATCCTCTGCCGAAAAAACTCGGAAGCCTGTATATCATCCAACATTACCAAACGACCACAAATGTTCACCGCGGCACCAGAGCAATGCCAACGATCTAGTGTGCATCTTGAGAGGAATGTCAAACTCGCAATAGTTTGCAGGAGACGAACTTAACTATATGCAATTAACCCAGGGAAAGTCAGGCAATAGGTCAAGCGACAGATTGAGCAAGAAACGTCATGGCAGTATCAGCAAACACAATGAAGGGTGAGTAGAGGGCTTTTATATTCTTTGTGTTGAGTGTCGATTGGCTAGATCTAATTGTAATACATGACGTGGCATTAAGTCTTTCTAGTAGAACTTGCGCTGAAGCTTCCATGTCTCTTGGTGACAGTGGATTGATTTCCCTAGACCAAGAAAAAGCATTCGGCAGAGTTGAACATATGTACCTATTGGAAACATTAAAAGCTTTTGGTTTTAGTAAAAGTTTTATAGGAAAAAATAAATAAATAAATTGTACAGTGATGTTGAGAGCATACTTAAAATGAATGGTGGCTTATGCACTCCCTTAAAAGTTTTTAGAGGTGTGAGGCAGGGATGCCCGCACTCTGGATGGTTATAGTCATTAGAAATTGAACCTTTTTTAGAACAATTATGAAAAAATGTACAATGTTTTAATGTGCCAATGTTTGGAAAAAGTATAAGTCTCTTTGCATATGCTGATGATGTTTTAGTGTTTGCTAGCCAACAGTGTGAAGTAAAGGTTTTAATGAGTGTACTTGATGATTTAAAAAAACTGTCTTCTGCTAAAATTTATTTGGAAAAAAGTGAAGCGCTACTAATAGGAGATTGGAAAAGAGGGTGTTTTTCCCTTCCTCCTGTTTTAGTATGGAAAAAAGGTGGCTTTAAATATCTGGGAGTTCCCTTTCAGTCAGTCACTCTCAATGTCACATTGGTGACGGACGAATTGGGATATCGCTTCGATAGACCAATCTACTTCGAGTGTAAACTAAATGAGCCAATGCACATCGGCATGCAATTATTGCATCCAGCTGCCGCTGATCACAGCGTGAGTATAAGAAGGCAGCAGGTGCAATGCATACCAGCTTTTCGCTTTGTAGCCGAGTGACAGTATCGTTCTGCTCACCTCAACTGTGTCTGCTGTGATCTATGAGTTCAACATGCTCTGGGAAGCTTCCTGTGTTGGTGAGACGGTGCTTCAGCGGTTGCTGTTACAGCGTCGAGTGGTTTGCACATTCAGGCTGCACTACCCCCTGTCATGTTGCAAGCGGCCACCCCCCTGTGCTCCTCAGCACTAAAAGAGCATTTCCTGAAGAGCAATTTCCTCTAAAAGAACTCCACAGGTGCGTCTTTATAAAGACGACGGATCGTCCTTATTAGGGTGCTGTTTCACCCGTGCGTTTCTGGGTGCGGTCGTTACCTGGCACCGGGTAATTTTCACGATCGCTGCCTCATGTGTCTGGGTGTCAAGCACGCTGAGGTGGCCTACGTGGATGCGTCATGTTCCCACTGTGGGAAGATGACCATCTTGGAGCTGCGAACCAGGCTCCGCTACCTTCAGGGGGGCAGAGTCCCGCTGCCTCTGCCGCGATCTGGGGCTCGTTCTGGCAGACAGACGACAACTTCCGGCAGTAGCACAGGCAGTTTGAGGGTCACAGTGGTGGCAAACCCCACAGGGAACCAATCCTCTGGGGACCACCACTGCTCTTTCACCTCCGATCCAGTGGAGCAACCCACGGAAGGCGCTGGGCCCTCTTCAAAGAGTGTACCAGTGGTATACAGTGAGCCTCCCCCCGACCGGATGTCGATCTCAGCATCGGAGGGAGAGCTGTCAGATGAAGATTCGGCCGCGCTGCCGCCCTCTGGGACGGTGGCAATGCCTGAATCGGATCCCAAAATAGCAGCTATGCTTTCCCGGGCCTCGATGGTGGTGCAGCAAAGGGGTATTCGGGAATCATGCCAGTGGAGCGGGCGGTAGCAATGCAATTGTGTCCTAAGTCCGCCTCCTCCTGGCATGGAGACCTGGTGCTTCCTTCCCTGGCCTGTAGACATTCGTCTGGTCTGACCAGCAGTGCCTATTCAGCTTTCGGGGAAGCTGCTTCCGCCTTACACGCCATGGCGTTACTGCAGGTGCACCAGGCTAAGGCACTGAAGTCACAATCCAGAAGTTCTGAAAGAACTCCAAACCATCACTGACCTTGCACTCCGAGCGACGAAGGTCACCGTGAGTTCCCTGGGTCGTGCGATTTCTACGCTTGTGGTCCAGGAGCACCATCTCTGGCTGTGTCGTCTTGGCAGACCATGAGGGACACCCGACAAGATTGATTTCCGGTTCCTCAATGCCCCTGTGTCCCAGACCGGCCTCTTCGGCGACGCAGTCGAGAGCTTTGCCCAGCAGTTCTCGGCCGCCCAGAAGCAGACTGGTCCAACACATCCTGCCCCGGTGGGCAGCTGCTGCCTTCACCCGTCCGCCGGACGCAGTACCCCAGCCTGCTCGTCACCAAATCTGGCGGCAAACGTGAGAGCAAGTGGCTCTGTGACAGGCGACCCAGAGATCTGCTCTTCAGGAGACGTGAACGCACCACTCCCTCCCCTGGAGGAGGGTCGGGTGGAGAATCTTTTGTTTCGTTTTTCCCGCCGTTGGCCTCATGGCCGATGGTACCCAAATACTCAACAAAAGAGAAATTTCCCTTATCTCTGGGTCCCAGGAGGGCACGGAGAGTTGCGGATGGCCAAGCACCGGACCTCACTCATCCTTCCTCCTTCGCCAGATGGCAGCAGTGGGTGGTTCAAGAGCATCAACAAAGGCCCTACTTACGCACCCTCTGCCAACCCGTGGAACCAGGTGAGCCCTGCACACTCGCACCACACTCCGGCCTGCTCACAAGCCCTCGAGTTGGGTCCCTGTGTTCCACCTCGCTGCCCCACTGCGGGTACGGCTGTGGTTCTGCTCGTCCCGCTTGTACGGTTTCTAAGCGCCTGGTCAGCGCTACCCAGCCCATCTCACTGGCTTTTGCGGACCATCAGCCTCGGCTATGTGATTCAGTTCACCCGGCATCCCCCCAAGTTCATCAGTATCCGCTTCACTACAGTGAAAGCGTCCAATGCCCCTGTTCTGTGGGAAGAGATCGCAGTCCTACTGGCGAAGGACGCAATAGAGCCGGTCCCTCCAGCCGGTATGAGGACGGAGTTTTACAGCCCTTACTTCATTGTACCCAAGAAAGGCGGTGGGTTACGACCGATCTTGGATCTGCGAGTTTTGAACAGGGCCCTTCATCGGCTACCGTTCAAGATGTTGGTGTAAAGACCACGGTATAGTCTCAGAGCCCGTGTTTCCCCCAACCTACTTCTGCCATTTCCAAGGCAGTTACAATCAACTCCAATTGCAAAATGAACCTAAACAGATGTTCATATGCCTATTTGCTCCTAAGACCTCCTTCGGGAAAGATGGGTCTTCCACAATGTCCCTGTTCCAAGTGGAATAGGTATGTTTTCCCAGTGTTATTCAATCTCACTGAGTGGGAAGTGCTACAACAACAGTGAGTGGTCTTTTTGTTGCAAGCCCCGGCCTACACCAAAAAGGGGAGCAGGTGGCTCACACAGTGCACTGGAAGGGGCCGCATCCATATCGCTTTGGTAGGGAATCCCAATTTGTCGGTAACCGACATGACATCGAGAGTGACCGACTAAAAGGAACGTCTCGGTTAAGTATGGTAACCCTCGTTCCATGAAGGAGGGTACGGAGACGTCACGTCCCGTCGCCACGGCTGCTGTAACACCGCTGGGTGGCCGGGTCACCAGCTCCTTAGCAAAAACCTGGTATGCATTGCACCTGCTGCCTCTTTATGCTCACACTGTGAGGTTCTGTGCTCTATTATTGATGTTTTTTTTATTTTTATTTTTTTACTTATGCAAAATAGTATTTGTTTTGTTTTCCTTGTGGTATAAAAGGAAAGGTAAATGATAAATGTTGACTTGTTGAAAAGGTGTTTCATGTGAAAAATTTTAATTAATTTTTTTCAAAATTCTAATTCTCTCTCTTCTCGTCTCTCTCTCTCTCCTCAGGGAACGAGGGTTCTCTATCTATATATGATATATATATATATATAATGAGGTATATATATTTTATTTATTTTTTTCAGCAGAAGTGGCTTTAAAAAGTCTAAAACGAGATTTACTTGATTTTGTTAGTTTTGCATTTTAAATAACTACTAGCACGCATACTGCTGATTATGCAACCCAAAATGCTAGCTACAGAGAAAACTAGCATTTTGCCACTAACAACAGATGTTTAAATAAATCTAAATGTCTCCTAAATTCTATTTAATTATTTTTGATCATCAAAATTTTAAAATGCAATACGATCATATATATTTTCAAATATTATATATATATATATATATATATATATATATAAAATTATATATAACTATATATATATATAAATTCCCTGCGGCAAAGAGTTTCCTTTAATTAATTCCATGTCCAAACAGTCGTTATACACATCGAGTGAGAACTGTTGGAAATTCAAACAAATTAGCTGAATTCGAAAACTGCTGCATGTCAGGGCCACGGGGATAGTATGTGGGTGTTTACATCATTCCCTACAGGAAAAGGCTTGCATGTCTATTTATACTGATGTTCTGCAGAACTAATCACAGAAAACTTGTTGACAAGACTTCAGCATTCTTGGTAGGTTTGTAGCGAAAGCCTAAAAAGTGAATTACAAAGTGATTCTAATTAAATTAGTGCCTTTTCAGGTTGTGTTATTACATTCAGATTAGGGATATCAAAGATACTGGTAAAAATACAGTAAAAAAAAAAAAAAAAAAAAATCTTGAAATGAGGAAAAGGCAGTAATAATTTTTTACTAGGACATTATCCACTAAGTTTACAGACATTTTCATTAAACTTAAAACACAACACACGGCAGTGGTAAATTCTAAATAAAGGTAAACACCTGTATAATAATAATAATAATAATAATAATAATAAATATAATATATATATATAATATATAATATATAATAATAATAATATATATATAATATATATATATATATATATATATATATACATACTTTTCTTGTTGGATCTGGCTGCTGTTTTGACATTGTTAACCACCAGATCCTCATTTTAACCCTTTTGGCACAGGGCATCTCTGGAATCTCACTTCAAGTCTTACATGTTAAGTCAGGTCAAGTCACCTTTATTTGTATAGCGCTTTATACAATACTGATTGTGTCAAAGCAGCTTTAAAGTATCAAATAGGAAAATAGTTTGTCAATAATTCAAGAGGACAGTAACTGTACAGCTAAGGTCAATTCATTGATGATTCAGTGATGTCATCATACAGCTCAACTCTCTTCCAATAGTGTCTGTGCAATCAGTCAAGTCTCCCCAACTAAGCGAGCCAAAGGCGACAGTGGCAAGGAACCAAATTTTCATCACTGACAGAAATGGAGAAAAGACCTCTGCTCAGTCGGGGGGCCAGTTCTCCTCTGGCCAGACAAAAATCAGCATGGCATGGTTTAATTTCTGGCTGCAACACAGGTCAGATTTTGCAAAGGACTTGTCTAGTTCCCATGGTCTTGTGCCGATGGTCGTCAAGGTGATCTGTGATCTGGTCTTTGCAGGGGATCTGACATTCAGGGCTGCAGTGGTCATCTCTAGGTGCTGATTCACCATCTGGTCTAAATATGGATGGATTTGTGTGGCTATGGTGACAACTTGATTTGGATACAGACTGGATCCTTACAGCTATGATGACCTCGGAATAAGAATGAAACAGACTAATATGACCGTAGATGCCATTCTTCTTACGATGTAGCAAGTTCACTGAGTGTTATGGGAAGTGTTCCGGGTTCCAGTTGACCTAATTAATGCAGCCTAACAATCCTTTAATGGATGTGAATTATATAAATGCGACAGAGTATTATGTGTATGCTAGGCTATGGAGATGGGTCTTTAATTTAAATTTAAACTGACAGAGTGTGTCTGCCTCCCGAACAATGCTAGTTAGATTGTTCCAGAGTTTGGGGTGCTAAATAGGAAATGAATCTGTCGCCCACAGTTGATTTTGATATTCTAGGCATTATCAAATGGCCAGAGTTTTGAGATCACAGCGGACATGAAGAACAATAATGCAATATGAGCTCACTCAAGTATTGAGGAGCTAAACCATTCAGGGCTTAATAAGTAAGTAGCACGATTCAGTGTCCAATATGGAGCCAGTGCAAACTTGAGAGAACAAGGCTAATATGGTAGTACTACCTGGTTCTAGTAAGAATTCTAGCAGCTGCATTTGGACTATCTGGAGTTTGTTTATTAAGCGTGCAGAGCAGCTACCCAATAAAGCATTACAATAATCTAACCTTAATGTCATAAACACATGAATGAACGTTTCTGCATTTGACATTGAAAGCATTTTTAAGATGGAAAAATGCATGGAAAAATACATTGTCATTTATTTATTTATTTATTTTTGTACTGGTCCATATTTACTCTATACACTATTTCTGTATAACATGTACAACATATTATGCCATAACTTCTAAGATCTATTTAAAAAAAAAGTTAACAAGTTACTTATAGGTACAAATTAATTGATAGAGAGTTCAATTGAGTTAAAAAATTACATTCATATTAACTAGACTATTTAGCTAATATTTGTGTGTACAATGTATTTTATTCTTATTAGAGTAATGTGTCATTAGCTTAGCAACATGCTAATGGATTCAAGTATCTTACGCACTTGACGTGAGGAGTGCTACTTTAAATCCACATTTACTTCCTACGCAGAATTCACATATGAGGTTTCATCTGTGTGCGCAGGTTTTGCTGTTCTTGTGGGAAAACGTCTTAATAAAAATAGCAAAACCTGATGAAATCATCTTGTCAGGGAGAACAAAAAAAAAAAGATTTGTTCCTGTAGGGGCAAAAAGGAGGGAGGGAGGGAGAGAGAGAGTGAGAGAGAGAGAAGAGAGACAGAGAGAGAGAGAGAGAGAAAGAGAGAGAGAGAGAGAGTGAGAGAGAGAGGGAGGGAGAGAAATCCCTTGATTTTCCCGTGTGGCTTAAAAATGGGTTGTGGGATTGTCCACAGTTGCAGATACCAGTGCTGCATTAAAAAAAAATAACGTATGTACTGCGACTAGAAATAAAATATGTTTTATAAGCATGTGAGTAGTATGAATACACTTTAGACATACTATATCCACCACGTCGGCATAGTTCTGTGACCTACACTACAAAATTAGCTTTGACACTGTTCCTGTCAAATTTATGACTGTGATGATTCCTCTTCCATGACCTAATGGGGTGGTAAAGTGTTCATCTGATGCATACTTTAGAATCTGGGCAAAAGCAATACAGATAGGTCATTTTGGTATTTATATTTATATTTTATGTATAAAAAGGTGTATATTCTGACATACTACTCATCTGACCCACTACATATTTGAAGGCAGGAAATATTCATATAGTCCCAATCCAAAGTCATGTCACTGGTTGAGCCAACTGACCTGCATGGTCAAACAAAGTTTTGAAGATTTGCATCACAGACTCACATATCTTTCTGAGAAGTCAACTTATGAATGGTGCACTTACAGATAGTTCTGCATATTAAGAGATATGTACATGATGTTGGAAAATAAATAAATAAATAAAATAAATAAATAAATAGAATACACACAATATCTTCAAGTACTCTATAACAGTAAGTGCAGAAATACTTGACAGGGCTAGGGATTCAATTAGTCATGTGACTCATCATAATGAGGATTCAATATCCAAGTCTTATGAATGCACCCCACCACTGCACACCAAAGCTCATTTGAGTTAGTGAGACCAATTATACTTCCCCTCTACCGCCACTTCTGTTATCCTCTTAGCTCAAAAACCTAGGGTTGATGGGAACTCTCCAGCCTTCCTGAAAATGGCTCTAAAGATTATTCAAATGAGTGTATTAAATCTATTCTATTTTAAGCCCTCTATCCCTCTGTATCCTGTTTACTTCAAGAATTTGGACTCCATATATAATCTGCTATCTGAGGCCAGTCTTGGTCGACTAGTGTTTCTTTATTGATTACAGTTCTTTTTGGGTCTGGCAGTTGCAGCTTAGACGCAATCAAGTCAGATTTAATGAGTTTATGCATACAAATAGACCTTCCTCAAGCCCTGTTTTGACCAGTATCGATTAACTCTCCTGAGTTATCAGGCCTATCTGCAAAAGGGATCAGTCATTTTGTTCACATCATGACACTTTCTGATGCTTGGGACTGTGATTGACTGTGCTTTCCATGATGTTCTTAGGCAAAACCAACAAGGCATAACATATGGCTATGTTAGGCTGCACTCTTCAGCATGGGCAAGGACATAGGTGAGCGTAACAAACAGTTAAGAAGAGGAGGAAGAATCCATGACCACACCATAAGAGAGTTTTAACTCTTACGTCAAATTCCAGTTTCCAATTACATTTATTGATCATCTTGTTACTGTGACAGGAAATGTTAATCAGTTTCTATTTTTCATACATCTTGCATGGAGCTTCTCAGAACCAACCAATCAATATTATGTTATTATTGAGCGCTGGTCCCAAGAGGAGAGAGACAATCGTAACTCTGACAC
The DNA here is from genome assembly GCF_018340385.1 of Cyprinus carpio. Taxonomy (NCBI): domain Eukaryota; kingdom Metazoa; phylum Chordata; class Actinopteri; order Cypriniformes; family Cyprinidae; genus Cyprinus; species Cyprinus carpio. The sequence continues at coordinate 22,242,941 of NC_056588.1, forward strand.
CTATAAAGAAAGCAGGAAGATCACATTAAAGTAAGGTCTAAAAGTTTATTTGGGATCATTATAATTTTCCATCCATCCATCTCTCCTTTTTTCTTTTCTTTTTTTTTCCTCCAAACCAGGCATGTGCACACATAGACATCAAAGGGGGCTTGAGCACTTGCCCTTTTTCTTCCTCGAGAGAAAGTGCCCTTTTTTCTGGGCAGTGTTTTATTTTATTTTTTAATTTATATTTATTAATGAATATATAAGTAGAGGTTTAATATGTGCGTGTGTCTGTGTGTTTCTGTTTGCGCACAGCTTTCCCTGTCAAACAAATATCAGGTCGGGTCGGGAAATGTTGAGACTCTTTCAAGTTTTGATGCCTTTCTCCCCTCAGCGTCTCTGCAGCACAGCAGTGTAGCACACGTTGATCGGCACATGCACATCACAGACAGGCGGAGAGCCGCAGAAGTGAAGCCCTCCCTCCCTCTCCAGTTGTGTTTGTCTCGGTGTTGTAAGGGAAACAGGTCAATTTAGCTCAAAGGGAATCATTTAAGATTTTAAAGGGAATTTGGACAGAATCACTGTTTTATGTCTGATCACTGAGATGGCCAGCGATTCATTGAACAAGCCATATAACATGAACTCTGCAATGGATATTAATATCCAAAATATAGTAAAAACACTATTAATTAGCACAGTAACAAGATTGGCAGTTTAAGACATTAACTTGTAAGCACAAAATGCCTCGGTTACATATGGTAACCCTCGTTCCCTGAAGAAGGGAATGGAGACGTCATTGGGGGACATTGAGGAACCGAACCTTGTCAGTGTCCCGCAACCCGCAAGCCGTCTGCCAGACACAGCTAGAGATGGCACTCCTGGACCACAAGTGTGGACATCGCACGACCCAGAGAACTTGCGGTGACCTTCTTCGCTCAGAGCACGAGGTCTGTGGTGGTTCGGAGTTCCTTCAGAACCACCCTCGTGGAGGTCCTTCAGTGCCATGGCCTGGTGCACCTGCAGTAATGCCATAGCCTGTAAGGCGGAAGCAGCTTTCCCACAAGCCGTATAGGCACTGCCGGTTAGACCAGACGAATGCCTACAGGCCCGGGAAGGAAGCACCGTGGTGAGGGAGGAGGAGCCCACCGGCCGGTTTCTGGCAGTAAAAGGTGGCATCCACGACTTGGTGAGCTCATCATGCACTTCCGGGAAGAAAGGCACTGGGGCGGGGTGCTAAAAACACGAGCCACCCTGAGAAACCAGTCATCCAGCCTTGAGGGCTCGTGATGCAGTGGAGGATTCCACTCGAGCCCTACCCTCTCGGCGACCCGGGAAAGCATAACTGCCATCTCCGGATCCAATTCAGGCTTTGCCACCGTCCCTTTGCCCCTAAAGGTAGTGGAGCCTGGTTTGCAGCTCAAAGGTGGTCATCTTCCTGCAGTGGGATCCATGAAGGCCACCTCAGTGTGCTTGATGCACATAAGTGTGTTGAAGCGTTCCCAGACATGTGAGGCGGTCGTGTGAATAACTCGGCGACAGGTTAATGGGTGATATGGAATTGTTTTTGTGATGATGCGTCATTTTTATGATGATGCGTCATTTTTGCTCTTTTAAAGGAAATTGCTCTTTAGGAAATGCTTTTTTAGTGCTGAGGCGCACACGGGAGATGGCCACTTGCAACACGACAACCCACTTGACACTGGAACGACCACCACTGAAGCACCATCTCGCCAAAACAGGAAGCCTCCGAGAGCGTGCTGATCTCGTAGTTCTCATGGCTCATTTAGTTTACACTTGAAGTAAATTGGTCTATCGAAGCGATATCCCAATTCGTCGGCGACGGGAAGTGACGTCGAGAGTGACCGACTGAAAGGGAACACAAGATGCTTCTCTTTTCAATATGAATAAGGCTTTATTGGATAAATCTAAGACATATAAAATAATCTAAAACACTGAACACATGCATTCACACATTCACACCAGTTGCAGGATGATGTAAGGAAAGAATGAGTTTAAGAGAATGAAAATGTGAAATCCCAAGTTTATAGCATACGTGAAATTGCATAGACATGAACAACCATCAATCACTTATTAACCCTTGCATTGAGTTCCTCAGTGAGGTTAAAATTATATAAGATGTACCAGTTCAGCTCATAATCTGGAGGTAAGTTACTTGCGTTGCCTGTGTAAAGGGGGTTCCCTTTGTTGTTGTCGAAAAGGTGGTTTCCCGTGTTTGCTGATTGGCTGGAAGTTCAGTAGTCGTTGAAGTTACATCTTGGGGAGCCCGTGGTTGGGAGTTGGCTGAAGATGCGGAGGTGTGGGCTGGTTGTAGTTTTAGACGGGCACTTGAGGTCGGACTCGCAAAACTTAACTCAGAACACGAAAACTCTCAACGGAAAAGAAAAGGAACTAAAGTAAAAGAATAGAAGTAAAGTTTGCCGAGACTAGGTGACATTTTTTTCCTCATGGTTTCGGAGGAGCAGCTGGCATTTAAGCCAGAGCACACTCAAAGAGCACTAAAAAGCAGCGTCAAAACGCTGTGGCAAAAAGGCAAAAGAAAAAAGTAAAAGCAGACATGACTAAAAAGTGATGACTAAAAGCAAAAGCTTAAAGGCTAAAAGCACGGCTATTAGCCATGACCAAAAAGTTGATGGTGTCCTGGGTATTTAAACAGGGTTGTTAGACACACCCCAAATGGTGCCCTGACCAATTATAGCTCGGGGTGTTGCGATGTTTCTCCTCCCAATACATAAATCAAATGTTATCTTATCAGTAACATGCCCCGAATTTTCCCGCTCTTGCAGAGTATAATTTTGGACATAACTTATAAAACAAGAATATGATACATTTAACAAAGTACTGATTGATAGAAACATTTAAAGCATGAATTTTCACACCCATACATACCCTACATGAATATAATCCTATAAAATATTCAATAGTTATTCAAAGTACAAGCACAATAATTGATTAGAACATGATAGTCCAATGAGTGGGTTGCATACATAATACAGAGTTGTGCCTAGAAATGATTAGTTGCTCATAAGTCCTTTAAGTGTTATTTAGGTGCATATATTACTAATACTATTATTTAACTATTATTTAACTCATCTAATTATCGTTAAAATCTCAAAAAATATTGAGATATATTTTTGTCAGTACTGCACACCCCTAATATATTTAACGTGCTGCTTATATATATATATATATATATATATATATATATATATATATATATATATATATATATATATATATATGAGAAGTGCCCTTTTTTCCACTTGAGCCCCTGCCCCTCAAAATTTCTGTGCATGTCCCTGATCCAAACCACTTTTCTTACGTTGAGAACATAGGCAGCGAAATATGCACACTTGGATGGCTAGCCAGTTCATCACAATAACATGAACACACACACACACACACACACACACACACACACACACACACACACACACACACACACACACACACACACACACACACACACACACACCAGTTCACAGTTCACACTGTGTGTTGCATATCCATGTGAGGAATTGTCAGGGAAACCAGAAAAAAACAGTGTCTCCACTCAAAATGGATATGAGCAAATGAGATTAATATTAAATAATATATTTATATAGGGACTGAGTGTAGAGATTCTGTCATCGTGGTAGTTGATCATATTTTGCTTTGAATTAAAATGGTCTTCTAGATATCACATAAGATGAATGGCTTATTTATTTATTTTAAATGTTATGACTTTCCATGTCTAAAACTTTATTTGAGACAAGTTGCACTTATATATAGGCACTGTATGAGAAATATAGCTTGTAGCAGTAATGTGAACATCTCTCTTACTCCTGAAGAAAAAATAAAAAAATAAAACAATATATACTGTACAAAGAGACAGCAATCCTGTTTTGTTTTCCCCTCTTTTCTGATGCCATGCTGTTCCATAGCTCTGGACAATTCACAGATCCCTTAGTGAAAAGTAAAAAGACCTCAGACCACAGTTCTTTACTCAGTTTGCAACAATATTTGATGTGCGATTTTTGAAGAATAATTTAGCTTTTTCAGTTTCACTATAAAAATCTTGGCAGAAAGAGCTAAAAGTGTGCTCAAACGTCTGTCAGTAATTTCCCACATTTAAAGGCCAAATGCATTATCTAGGACTGTGAAAACTGCAGTGCAAGGACTTAAAACTGGCGTTTGTAGTAGAACACAAATAGTAAACAACTTTATAGCCAGTCACTCTCCTAACCTAACTTTTTTTTCTTTCTTTCTAGTTTATATACTAAGATATAGGACAACATGGCTAGTTATCACACTGTTTAGATATTTTTTTTCATGTACATGCACACTCTTTAAAAACAGTGCTGATTGTTGAGAAGCTACAATATATGACGTTACTGCCTGTACTGCATGTTACCTTCGTACCCAAAAGCATGATCTGTTTAAGTCCAGATGTCATGATAACAATAACTTGTGCTTCTAACCACAGGTTGAAAGGTGTAGTTAATACAAAGAAAAAATATGATTTTGGAATTTTTAGTTTGGAGGACAACATTTACAAAAAACGATACTAAATTCAGTTCTGAAGTAGGTGCTTGAATCCAGCTGTCAGATTCACAGAGAAATTGCCTTGTCCTCACCTTGTCTTAAACACGAAGTGATAAACACGAATGTTGCTATAGTATTCCTAATGGAATCTGTTTACACTTCAGATGTACCATATTTGTGAAAAACAAAACATATGTATATTGCATATCTATTGAAAGCTTTTTTGGTTATTTATTTATTTATTTATTTATTTATTTATTTATTTATTTATTTTAATTAAATGACTGAAATGTCTTTAGTTAACATTTTAACAGTCGTCAGTTCTCAACATTAATTTTATAGGGACATTTTAGGAAGTTCCCCAAAGGCTTTTCATGCCTTTGATTTCCCATACCAGGGGTTTTCAATCTGTGGGGCGGTATACCTGAAAGAAAATTACGCATTTAACTGTTTGGTTACCAACATTCTGCAAAATATAATCTACATCAATTAATCCCATGTGTTAGCTCTTTATCTTTCCATTCTTCCTTTTGTGTGACTGACTGAAGTTTGTAAACTGCTGCTGTCACTTGAAAACTGGAAATCTCCCCCCCTCCATGGCAAAAGCAGACACAGAAGAGGGGCTCAGAAGATTGCTCTCTCATCTCCTCCTTTTGACAGATTTATTCCCTATCAAATTAAGGTCTGCTGTACAGTAGATATGTCAGTTAAAAGGTTAAGTTATGTTTTAGGTGGGATATTATGAAAGCAAAAGGCAGAAAACAAGACCAATAGCCTTGATTTATTAACCTGTTAACACAGTATACCCCATTTCCCCATGATATGTACAGTACGTACAAGTTATTTGCCCACCGGCAACTATAGTTGCCGCTTGGACATTTGACTAAGTACACAAACAACTTTAGATCTCCTGGAAGATTTGTTTTGTTTGGATGATTCTAGAGACCTTTGTGATTATGTAGATATATATATATATATATATATATGTCAATAAAAAAATACTTATTAGTAATATGAAAATTACATTTCTTTGGGAGGGTTTGCCTTCACCATGCTTCCTGGTAGGGGTAGGAACTTGACAGCCTCATGTAACAGGAAGGAAGTGAATACCTTATTTATTCATGCCATTGAGAAATAAAACATGGATAACCTCTAGAAAAATACTTACAAAAGGAAAATTACAGCTATAAACTGCGGCAACTATAGTTGTGTATTAATGTATTAATGTAATGTAAACTATTAATGTAATGTAAACATAATGGTGGCATCATATTCTTATTTCACCCTAAGATCCGGTCATGGCAATATTGCGAGACAGTTTTTCACCTCGATGAGAAATATCACATTTTAATATCGTGAGATCATGTCACAACACTAGAAGGTGTACTCAGTAACTAACTGTGATTTTAAAAGTAGCAAAGTAGAATTCTTTGATTAATTTATACTTAATTACAAGTAATATTACAGACTTAAAAATATACTTAGGAAAATACAAGTACCTGGAGAAAAAAAAAAAAAAAAAAAACTTCGTAATTACAGTAACGTGAGTAGTTGTAATCTGTTACCTCCACCACTATGTTTGAAAATAACTAGACAACTTGTTTAAACTACCAGCATCTCAGCTGTTCAAAAAGAAGTGAAAGTGAAAGTCTTGACATTTGCCAAGTATGGTAACCCATACTCGGAATTGGTGCTCTGCATTTAACCCATCCAAGTGCACACACACAGCAGTGAGAACAGAACACACCGTGAACACACACCCGGAGCAGTGGGCAGCTATATCCAGTGCCCGGGGAGCAACTGGGGGTTCAGTGCCTTGCTCAAGGGCACTTCAGCCATGGGTATTGGGGGTGGAAGAGAGCGCTGTTCATTCACTCCCTTTCCACCTACAACTCCTGCCAGCACCGAGACTCAAACCTGCGACCTTCGGGTTACAAGTCTAACTCTCTAACCATTCAGCTGAGTAGTTTTTCCAACAACAAGCTACATGTGGCGTGACAAAATCTTACATCATTCAATAATGTTTCTATGTCCTTGTGTGGCAATTCAGCCTTTTTATTAGTTCATTATTTGTTAACATGATTTTAGTTATCTGAAAGTATACAGTATATTATACTGTAGTAAAAACAACATGCCCCTTCTCCCTCTCTACCATGTCCTAGTTGCTAACTGATTGTTAAGTAACTCAGTCCTTAGAATCAAGTTGTGTTTTTAAATTCTGTTTTTGGTGGGGTTGCTGTCATGCTCATCGCAAGCTCTGAAAACTGCACCTCTGCCATTCCGAGGGAAAAAATAGAGACAAAATTGTCCAACACACAGGACAGCAGGATAAGACAGCATAATGATTTACCCCAAAGAAATGCTTTTATGTGGCCAACAGGAATCAATCAAGAATGAACCGCAATTTGATAAAAAGTGTTTTCAGGTCCTGTCAGTTACCTGCTAGGAAAGATCTGGAACACACAGAAGAAGCTGTTATCTCTGCTGGCGTCGAGAACACCTGTTCACCCGTGATGAAATCAATTACACGAAGACGGCCCACTCATTTATAAGATGTCACAAAGATCCACCAAGTGTCAGGCTCAATTAATTCCCATCAGCCTCTGCCTCATGTAAAATGCATTCCTAACCGTCACAACAATTTATTTTGGTAAATTAGAGCTGCAAGACAAAGGTGGAAGGCGGATGGGGTCTCCTGTATCACATTTACTTATAATAACAAAAGTTATTATAAGTTACATGAATGAAGTGGGGGTGTTTTCTGTAGCCCTTATGATCATGGTGCTATAATAACAAAAGTTATTATAGCATTAGGATCACAAGGGCTATGGAGAACACCTCCCATTCATTCATGTAACTGGAGTCAATCGATAATGAGGACAATGTATGATAATTATATTAAGAATTAAATTAACTGAGGAGTCAGAAGAGATTTGGTCATCGGGTAAACCTGCAAAGCTAATTAAGGTTCTGAAGCAATCTTTCCAATCAGCACAATAATCCATGAGCCTTCAGTCTATTATGGGAAAGATTAATTGGTTTGCTGTCATCCCCGTGGCTTTCACTTCAAATAGAAGCCTTGGATCGGGGGAGTGAATAGCAGCCTACAGCGGGTGAGCCATTGAAGCTGGAGAGATATACAAAACCATGTTCTGCTTCACTAATGTTGCTCTGGTTTGATGCAAAGGTCTTTTCAGGATGATAATAATATGCAACTATTGCACAGTACAAATGAGAACAGCGTAAAAATTACTGCTGTTTTGACTGACAGAAAAATCCACCCATGAGGAATTTAGCAATTGTCATTCTACATTACACTTCCTTGACTGTGCTATTAAGGATTTGTTATGGAATTTTATGGAAGGTTCTGCCTAGGCATAATTGGACCTGCATATGCAAACATACCAAGTTGGATGTAATCAATAAAGGCTGGACTACTTTTGGCCAAATTTTTACTTTAATATACAGTATGGTTAACAGAAGTCAGAACAGATCAGCAGATTTGAGTTGACAGATTTCACAGAATAGTGAATAGTGTAATATGATGGACACAGACTCCGATTTTTTGCTTCAGACTATGATTTCATCTAGTTGAAGGATGTCAAATATGTTTAATATTTTGAGCCAATTTTAGAAAACATTTTGTTTTCAATTGTCATGTGTCTCCTAGCAACGAGGGACGTGTTAATGTTTTTTTGTGTTTGGAAAGATCTGAAAGTCTGGTGCTGTGTAGTCCTTCATTTAGTGTATGATGCCCAGTTTTTCCTCTGTAACTGTTTGCAAAGTTGGCAAGTGAATGATGCCTTTAGTGTTTTAAAATATGTTCATTTTGTAAAAGTCGTATTCCAGCCTTCAGTTGTCAGTCATTTCAGCTCTTTTGTTTATATAACGATTTAGTCAATTCAAGTGATAATCAGTGGTTTCAAGACAGATTTTTTTTTTTTTTTTTTTTTTGACTTGGTTGCAAATTGGTTTTAAAGTCTCCTTCATACTGTACAACCTTAGGCTGGATGGGATTCCTTTTGATTCCAAAGCTTCACAATGAATAAAACCAACCAATATTCTGTTTTGCTGCATTCTTGGTCCTTCTGACAACTCTGCTATTTTTATTTGTTATTTTTTATTTTTTATTTTTTTTGCTAGTGATGTTGACCACCCTGTTGCTGGCAAAACCTTTGGAACTGGCCCAATCCAAACTATGTTTATTCATGAAAGTATTTTACTAAAACTATGTTTACCTGAAGCAATGTACTGTTAGGCAGCGCAACAAATTTGTCTTCAACAAATTAATCTAGCCAAAATTACTGAGCATTAACTTACTGTCACTTACCTGGAACCCAAGTGTATTACAAGCTTGATGCAATGTCAATGTCCTGCTAAATACCAAAAATCTGATTTCCATCTCACAATTTTCAAATTCTGGGCAATATCCCCAATTCACAGTGAAACCATATGGTCACTAAGAGGAATATTTTTAGTTTCTCAGATGCCTTTTCAACAAATTAATCTAGCCAAAATTACTGAGCATTAACATATTAATCTTTCTGCAGTTGTGTGTGGTGCTTTTTCTTTGGCAACATGATATGAAACTAAGGTGCCAAGTGCAGTTTGTGATTGTGTGTTATGCTTCTGCTGATTAACTGAGCTAATAACTGTCTTCCCCTGAAAAAGGTAATGGCTTGCTTGCCAGTCTTTCCAACTTTGCTGTGCCCACTTTTCCCTGCAGCATGACTGGCGTTGTTATATGGCCTTTCTCCAGATTTCCTAAGGATGGCCCTGGTCATAATGGTTACACAGACTCACCATCACCCAGCATTACGACTGTTACTAAATATAAGCAGTGGTGGAAAAAGTACACAAATTCCATATTTCAGTAAGTACAGATTCCACACCAAGTAAATGTTATTTTAAATAAAAGTTGTCCAATAAAATGATACTTAAGGAAAAGTACAAAGTATGGTTTTGAAAATATTGAAATATTAAAAACGTGTGAAATGCCTTTATGTGACGCAACCATTCTGAAACAATCACTCTGCTCTCATTCTGTTAAGCCAGAGGTGAACTGTAAAGCTGCTTTATAAATGAGATTTAAGCTGTAACTATATTTTAAATTACTGATTTCTGAATCTGAAGAACTTTGCAACACTGACACTGTTTTCCTGTTTGTTACTCTAAAGCTGCTTTGAAGCAATCTGTTTATTATAAAGTTCTATATAAATAGGCTTGACTTAACCTGACTTGTCTATTAAAAACACATCCAGGGTGGGAATATATATATATATATATCTATATATATATATATATATATATATATATATATATATATATATATATATATATGCAATGTGTGGGAGACCTGTTTCATTCTGATCTTGCGCTGCAGCTGGTGGATGCAACAAGGCAAATGAAAATGTCTCCATATAGTTCCATCATTTTACAGTGTCACAATGAATATCCTTTTTCTGTGCCTTAAAATTTAATGAGTGGCTAGTGGTTTTAAGTTAGAATCTATCATACCTGCGCTCATCGGTTACTAAGGAAAGGGGCCAATAAGATTACATTTTATATAATCATTCACAGAAACTGTCTGACAGCAACACCAGTGGTTATAGTTTCAGTCAGAGGCTGCATCTATCTTACCTCTCCTGAGCCCACTGAGTTTTAATAGACCCCCTAATGTGTACTGTGGGTTTAGTGAGGGGTAATGCGGCAGGGATGACCTATTTTTGTAGGCCAACACAGAAGCTTCACCCTGATTCCCTCGACAAATCCAATTGGATTTTTCCATTGTGATTTGAATTATTGCAGGAAATAAGCTCTAAGACTAGCAGAAAATTCTTACATGTTTTTGTCATCACAAGTTTTATGAATTTTGAAACCTAAATACAATCAGCAGGGGAAAAAGCTAAAGTTAGACTATGAATGAACTAAACCATGGTTGCATGACTTCTACATTGCTATCACTAAACTTCAAGCAACTTTTACAGTCTGAAGATGAAAAAAAAAGGGTATCCTGAATGTAGATGAATCTGCCTCGCACCTCTTTTGTTGATGTGTTCATGTTAATTTGATGAACACAGTTTCATAAAAAAAACTTCAAGCAACTTTTACAGTCAATTTCATAAAAACTTCAGTGGCCAATTTTCATAAACAAGGCCTATTTAAAATTGAAAGAACAAAATCAAGTTCAAAACAAAGAACAAAATCAAAATCATGTTTGGTGTAAAATTAATGAAATATAATGTAGAATCACAGTAAAATAATACTTTCATGATCATAAGAAGGAGTGAGAAGAAGGTCATATATATATATATATATATATATATATATATATATATATATATATATATATATATATATATATATTTTTTTTTTTTTGATTTTTCTGTAATTATTCAGACTCAAGAAGAGTCCCTGAACATACAAAAAATCACTTTACGCAGTTTAAAGAAGGTATATGATTTATTATTGTTATTATTATTATTATTATTATTATTATTATTATTATTATTATTATTATAAATCACACAAACAAGCAAATTTTTGTACATTGATCATGTTGAACCCCTTTCAACAAAATATCTGATTTTGAAACTACATGAAACATTTAACATGCTCTTTGGAACTGTATCAAATAATGCTGAGTAACATGAACAATCTGGTTTTGCACAAACATATGGAGTACATAGCAGTTTGAGCAATGACATAAATTATTACATTATTTTATTGACATAAATTAGCATAAATTAAAAAAGTGTGTGCTCAATATAATGTATGCATGTACTTATTTAATTCAGGAATTGTCTGTGCCATAACTTCTGTCAAAATAGTTTCAAGATTTGATAAGCAACCTAATGAAATTGTATTAAATCTAGATTAAAAGAGATTAAGACAAATCTTTCCTGCATCCTGGTGGACACTGGTGTGTTACATTATTGATGATGGATACTGGAATGACAGCCTTATCCAAAGTTAGTCAACCTCAGTGGCCTTTATCGCTCCAGAGCTTTAATCATGGATATCTGGGAATTTTCTGACAGGGTGTCCAATCAAATTTCCTGATAAATTATTGCTAGCAGTGTCCCCTATAGAGGTCACTTAACAGGAACAGATGAAAAATTAGTATCTGTATTGCACAACTGGCAGCAGGAAGACCTGCCAAGTTGTTTATGGTCCATTGATGGAAAGGTTACCTCATCATTGGAGAAATACACTAAATTAAAAAGTCATAAAGATAAATTAACCACATTCCCACTAGGATTCATATAAACAAAATAATGTGCAAATCTTGAGCAAGTAGATCAGCTTAGCGATGCTGTAATGCTAAAAAAAAATTGTAGCTGGTTAGTAAATGTAGCATAAGTGTCAATAAGTTGCACTGCAATACAGTACATACCAATTGGACTTGGATTTTTTTATTTTTATTGGACTTGGATTTTTTTTTTTTTTTTTTTTTTTTTTTTTTTTATTTTATTTTATTTTATTTATTTTTTTTGCTGGGATTGCTTGGTTGAAGCCACATTTGTGATCAAAATCATCTTAGAATATTGACTATAGTCTTCTTGAAATCAATGCTATTGTGTCACACTTCTGTGGTTACAATGACACATCCACCTCATTGATGTCCCTCTCTTGAGTTTTCTTACTTCTGGAAGTTATTCCAAGGCACTGCTTTCAAACGTTGCAATGGAATACAATAAACAGAAGGCGCATACCTCACAAGAACAACTAAACAGGAAAGCAGTCAAGAATAAAAGTGTCAATTGAAAAAGTTGTCATAAAAACAACAAGGATGTGTTATAGGCCTCCTGTTGTGTTGCAAGGGAGGCATACTGTTGTGCTAAACAAAGAAACGTTGAAAGACACACTGTATGAAAATATCAAGTTTGAGAATGAACATGCTGGTGGCAATCTTTTCAATGTGTAATTCAAACTTGTTGTAAGATGGTGTCTGCTGAAGCATTTCAAAAAAAAAATTCACATACAGTAGGACAACAAATATCTACTGGTATCTACCCATGCTCTAATTCGCACATTCCCATGATAAATCCCCAAAACTTGCAATTAAATGCGATTAAATTAATTTAAATATGATTCAAGGCTTGAACATCCGTCTGTAATTCTGCAAAATCCCAATTCAATCACCTGTGTGTGGCTGTGACAGCAAATTTTCCACATCCTGCCCACTTTTAGAAAGCATGCCATCCATTACACACAAATAACAATTAACACATCTGGAAGCTGTAGTGGGATTGGAACAGACATATCTAAATGAACAGATAGGGAATCAATCACTTTTTCACAACTTGAATATCAATTAGTGTTATTTTAATTGTTTTAGAACATTCTTTTAAGTGAACAATTATTCTTGTTCACTTACATGCACTTGACTCGTGTGTAGTAAATATTGTAGTGCAAACACATTTAGAGACTAAGCAAATAGACTTATAGTGTTGGCTGTGACAGAGCGTATCATTGCACAAATATGCCCTTGCACAGAGCGAGTTGGTGATGTGAGTCTGAATGAATAATTGAGTGGAGTGGCATTGAGAAAGACATGTAATTTGTGAAGAAACTGGATGAACGAGGCATATTTTAAATGAACTGAAGAAACTAGAGCATTTCATTTGTGAACAAACTGAAATTTGTTTCAGGGATGGGTGACTCTGATCTTTTTGAGTCAAGAGAAAGGTATCCGTTAGCATTTCCATTCATCTCAATGACTGTTGCTTGGCTGACACAGGACCTTCTCATATTTGCTCCTGGGCACTCATTTGTTCTTGATCCAGTTTTACTATTAACTTTCCTGAGTGACATGACATATAGCAAAATACTTAAGGTAAATCTTTTTTCAACATTATTGTTGGAATGTTTCCATCAATGACTGTTGGAGAATAAAAAAATAAAATAAATAAATAATAATAATAAAAAAAAAATGCAATAATGGTGTATTCACAGATTCTTCCAGGTTTGCAGTGGTAAACTGCACCATGACAACCTTCATCCCTTGAATGACACAATGACATCAAAGCCCAATTGGTCTTTAATTAGTTGCCTGTCATTGTACAAAAAGACACCAGTGGGTTATATGTAAAAGCCAAGATGGGCTCTGCAAATCAATACAAACTGTAGCCAAGACTTTGCTCATTATTGACAGCATTTATGTCTGAAGTCATTTTGCTGGGGCAAGTGGCAAAGGAGAATATGAGCTGCAGGACTCAATTTGTTATTATTATTATTATTATTATTAGATACATTAAGGTGCAAAGAACAGCAAATAGCACTATAGAATTAGTTCAGAATCAGAATGAGCTTTATTACCAAGTATGCTTTACACACAAGAAAATTGTCTCAGCTACAGAAGCTTCCAGTTCAGACACAATGACTATGACAAAACAGATAATAATAGTACAGATATGCTATATATACAAATTATGCAAGTGGATGTAAAAAAATAAATAAAAATAAAATAAGGATTGATATGCTAAATAAGTATAAGTAATGAAGAGTATTGTACTTTTTTATTGCACAGTGGGGTCGTTTGACTGTTCATGAAGTAGATGGCCTGAGGAAAGAAACTTTCCTTGTGTCTGGCTGCTCTGTTTCTCAGTGCTCTGTAACTCAGACCAGAAGGCAGTTCAGAGAGGAAGTGGCCTGGATGTGAGGGGTGCAGATTGATTTTTTCAATCCCTTTCCTCACTACAGTTCTTGAAGATTGGAAATGGGAGTGCCAATGATTCTCTCAGCAGTATGGAAGATCCTCTGTAGCTGAGCCAAACCAGACAGTTATAAGTTAGAGTCCAGAGGCTATATGACTGACAGTAGAACTACAGAAGCGGCACCTGTGGCAGGTTGAACTTCCCCCCTTCCTATATTTCCAGTATTCCAATGTTTGAAATATAAGAAGTATATTTATGTAGCAGATCATCTAATTTACTTTTTTCAACTGCACATCTCTCTGAACACCACCAATTGCTGTGCTCCCTACAGGTTCATCTTTTGACAAAATTTCCATTATAATTAAATTATTTAGTCTCGGCCAAAATGTGTACAAACATGTAAATCTATACATCCCTCTCACAGGGATGTCATAACAACATTAATGAATGCAATATTGCTGGGCATTCTGCTTTTTTGACTATGAATCTAATCTGTGGCCTAGCAAGTTAAAGGCATCTTTTAGGTCTGTTAAAAAAAAAAAAAAAAAAAAAAAAACATTTATTTATTTATTTATTTATTTGGTTTAAAGACAATAATGTTTTCGGAATGTTTTTCTAGAATCATTTTTCTAGTCTCAACTAGTTAAAATATTGAGTTACAGCAACTTTCACTTTCCAGATAAAATGTTAGAATGACAGAATCTGGCATCCAGTTTGCTCATAACCTACAAAGTGCTGTGGTTGTCATATCTGAAAATGTAGGTAATTTATATACAGTGAGGAGATATTATAACATGCTTCTGAGTCCATTATTCTCTGCAGAATATTGGTCTCTTATCCATCCCAAACAGAAGGTTTTCATGTTGAAATAGTCCTTATTGGTTATTCATGCAAATCCCTTCATAAATCATCATATCCAGACACTTTTGGGAGTATTATGTGTTTGATTTTAAGATCAAGTAATGAAATCCAGAGATTTTCATATTAATTAAATGAAGCTATCTCCAAGGGACGTAAGGCAAACATGCATCTGTAATGATGAATTTGATGTGGCTAAGTAATTACTACAAAACTTAAATTTTCATTCATAAATGTGCATGTGATTTATTACCGCAAACTACAACTAACAAGCTATAAGTTCCCTTTCAGTCAGTCACTCCCGACGTCATGTCGATAATGACAGACAAATTATGATCTCGCTTAGAGAGACCAATCCACTTTGAGTGTAACTAAACAAGCCAATGCACATTGGCATGCGATGATCACAGCGTTAGCATAAAAAGGCAGCAGGTGCAACGCGCACCAGCTTTTCACTTCAGAGCCGACATCATTTTGCTCCTGACTACTCTATTGAGAGAAGAAGTCTGAACGAGTTCAGCGTGCTCTTTGTAGCTCTTGGTGTTGGCGGTATGGCGCTTCAGTGGTGGTGGTTTTCCATGTCAAGTGGGTTGCACACATCAGGCTGCACTACCCCCTGTTTGTGTTGCAGATGGCCATCTCTCCTGTGTGCTTCAGCATGCTAAAATAGCTTTTTTTCTTTAAATGAGCATTCACGTGTGCGTCTTTTTAAAGACGGCATTGCATCTGACAAACTCAATGTTGCGTCTTTCTATAGACAACCCATTCCCGTGCGTTTTTGGAGGCGGGCATTACCTGGCATCAAGTGATGGTCAAGATTGCTGCCTTGCCTGTCTGGGCATTAAGCACGTTGGGGTGGCGTTCATGGATGAGTCACATTCTCATTGTGGGAAGATGACCATCTCAGAGTTGTGGGCCAAGCAAATGTCTCTGCCAGAAACTAACCTGCTAACTTCTCCTCCCTCACCACTCTCGACGGTGGTTGAGCTAGGGGGTGTACGGGGGTCCCCCCCGTGGAGTGGTCGGTTGTGATGCGGTTGTGTCCTAATACCGCCTCCACCCAGCAGGGCAAAACATGCCTCCCCTCCCAGGTTTGTATGTGTTGTTAGCGAACCAGATAAGCAATGCACGGCACATTCAGACCCCTCTTTGGTCCCCCCATGGACCAGGTCCCTGTGTTTCACCTTGCTGCGCGTCCACGGGTACGTCGGTGGTCCCGCTGGTCCAGCTTGTATGGTGTCTGGGTGCTTGACTACACAAAACTCTTGCTGGCTCCTGCGGACCATCAGAGTCAGCTATGTGATTCACTTTGCCCGGCATTCCCCCAAGTTAAGCAGCATCCACTTCACATCAGTGAAGGCGGCTGTTGCGCCTGTCTTGCATGCAGAGATCGTACTCCTACTGGTGAAGAATGTGATAGAGCCGGTCCCTCCAGCCCATATGAAGACAGGATTTTTTTGTCTACTTCATTGTACTCAAGAAAGGCAGTGGGTTACGATTGATCTTGGACCTGCGTGTCTTGAACCGGGCCCTTCACCGGTTTCCGTTCAAGATGTTGATGCAGAAATGCATTTTTGGTGGCATCTGTCCCTGAGATTGCTTTGCAGCGACCGACCTGAAGGATGTGTACTTTCATGTGTCGATCTCTCTGCACCACAGACCATTGCTGTGGTCCTCCAGGCAGTCCCTGTCGCGATAGTTGCTGAGGCAGCATTTGTTCCACTGAGAGTGCAGGATGTTCACATTCTCAACTACCTTGACGACTTGGACATACTAACTCAGTCTCAGGATCAGTTGTGCAAACACAAGGACTTGGTGCTCTCACACCTCAGCCGGTTGAGCCTTCAGGTCAACTTGGAAAGAGAAAAGTCTCCTTGATACAGAGGATTTATTTTCTTGGTATGTAGTTGGATTCAGTCAAACAGACAGCAATCCTCACGTTTTCAGAGTTTCAGAGGCTCCTGGGTCATATGACAGCTGCAGCGGCAGTCACACCGATGGAGCTGCTTCATATGAGACCGCTTCAACACTGGCTTCATGGCCGAGTCCCGAGGTGGGCTTGGCAATGTGGCACTCACTGGGTCCAAGTCACATCGGCCTGCAGCCAAACCTTCACCCCGTGGTCAGACCTTCTGTCCGGGCAGCAGTGCCCCTAGAACAGGTCTCCAGGCATGCTGTGGTTTACACGGATGCCTCGACAACTGGCTGCAAAGGTACAACAGGCATGTGGTGTCAGGGGTTTGGACAGGCCCCACCTGCACTGGCAACATTTTTGAGCTGCTCAGGTAGACCTGTTTGCCTCTCCAGAGACCACCAACTGCCAGTTGTTTTACTCCGTGACTGAGTGAAAACTCAGCACAGACGCACTGGCATACAGCTGGCCAAGGGGCCTGCGCAAGTATGCGTTTCCCCCAGTGAGCCTTCTTGCACAGACGCTGACCTTGGTTCCCGGAACTAATGCTCCTCGTGACAGCCCCTCCCTGGCAGATTCCTTTGAGGAAGGTTCTACTGACTCAGAGATGGGGCACCCTGTGGCACCTTCATCCAGACCTCTGGAAACTTCATGCCTGGTCCCTGGACGCGATGCGGAGGTTCTAGGTGTAATACCCCAAGAGGTAGTTGACACCATCACTTTGGTGTGAGCACCGCCTACGAGACACGCTTACGTCTTGACATGGAACCTGTTCGTCGAGTGGTGTTCTTCTCACCAAGAAGACTCCCGAAGATGCCCGATCAGGGCTTTTTGCAGCAAGGGTTGGAGTGAGGGCTGTCTCCCTCTACCCTTAACGTCTATGCTTGCTGCTTACCACGACCCTGTGGAGGGAAGTCGGTAGGGAAGTATGACCTTGTTATCAGGTTCCACCATCTATACCATCTTGGAACCTGTCTCTAGTACTCAAAACCCTACAGCAGGGCCCATTTGAACCTTTGCAATCGGTTGAGCTGAAGTTTCTATCAATGAAAACTCTGTTCCTGCTTGCACTGGCCTCCATCAAGAGGGTAGGGGACCTGCACACATTTTCGGTCAATGATTTGTGCCTAGAGTTTGGGCTGGCTGACTACCAGATAATCCTGAGGCCCCGGCCCGGCTATGTGCCCAAGGCTCCCATTACTCCCTCCAGGGGTCTGGTGGTGAGCCTGCAAGCACTTCCCCTGAGGAGGCAGACCCAACCCTAGCTTTGCTTTGTCCTGTCCAGGCCTTGAGATTGTATGTAGGCTGCACACAAAACTTTAGGACCTCAGACCAGCTCTTTGTCTGTTACAGAGGCTGGCAGAAGGGGAAGGCAGTCTTGGTAACACTTTCTATGAAGCCCGTATTTATAATACATCATAAGGGTATTCTTAAGTCATTATAATGAATGCATTATAAAAAACCTTATATGTTGTAACATTTCATGAATATTCATAAGAACAGTTTTAATATATTATAATATTTACTTACTTGTGGTTATAGCTTTTAAGAGTAAGATTATTTATAACACAATGAACACGTTGCATCCACTTCTACAATTCATTATATTTCTCATAGCCATAATGTATTATAAGTCTCATATCTTGCAGTTTTTATTATGCTACTTTACTTAAAGTGGTCAAAGATCACTTATAAGTAGTAATAATAATAATAAAAATAATAATAAAAAAATTATCTTAAACAGCCATAAGATCAGATATCAGATCAGATGAATGTGTAATATGACACATTTGCCTTGAACTATTTTTATTGTAATATCAGTTTGATTATTTTGATGGTACCCTTTAGACAGCTGTTGATAAGTAACTCTGCAACTACATATCAACTAGCCACTAGTCATTAGAGTATTAGTATGTCTGCTACTGTAAATGTATGCTAAAACTTTATTTTAATGGTACATCAACAGATAAACTGAAATGAGAGTCTTTTCAAGTACATCAGCTTATTCTACCATACTAGATTCTACCATTCTTAAGTATACTAATACTGTAATGAGAGTTAGTTGGCATGTTCTTGCAAAATTGCTTATAGTCGATTGATTAAGGGGACCATCAAAATAAAATGTAACCATATAAAACATTTTTTTTTTTTTTTCAGTTGGAGTATTAAGCTCACATCAATTAATTAACATTAGCTCCACAGGAAGCACTCAAATAACACTCAACATCTAACCACTCACAAGCTATAGTAAGCTACTGTGCAGATCTTAAATAAACAATGTCAAGATACGATACAGTCCATTATACTGCAAATTAAGTAGATTTAATATGGTGTTCATTGTGTGTTATAAATAATCATACTCTTAAACTTATAACCGCAAATACATAAGTATTATGATGTATTATAATTGTTGTTATGATTATTCAAGAATTGATATAACATATTACAGGTCCTTCTCAAAAAATTAGCATATTGTGAAAAAGTTCATTATTTTCCATAATGTAATGATAAAAATTAAACTTTCATATATTTTAGATTCATTGCACACCAACTGAAATATTTCAGGTCTTTTATTGTTTTAATACTGATGATTTTGGCATACAGCTCATGAAAACCCAAAATTCCTATCTCAAAAAATTAGCATATCATGAAAAGGTTCTCTAAACGAGCTATTAACCTAATCATCTGAATCAACTAATTAACTCTAAACACCTGCTAAAGATTCCTGAGGCTTTTAAAAACTCCCAGCCTGGTTCATTACTTCAAAACCACAATCATGGGTAAGACTGCCGACCTGACTGCTGTCCAGAAGGCCATCATTGACACCCTCAAGCGGGAGGGTAAGACACAGAAAGAAATTTCTGAACGAATAGGCTGTTCCCAGAGTGCTGTATCAAGGCACCTCAGTGGGAAGTCTGTGGGAAGGAAAAAAGTGTGGCAAAAAAACGCTGCACAACGAGAAGAGGTGACCGGACCCTGAGGAAGATTGACCGATTCCAGACCTTGGGGGACCTGCGGAAGCAGTGGACTGAGTCTGGAGTAGAAACATCCAGAGCCACCGTGCACAGGCGTGTGTGCTTTTGAACCAGAAACAGCGGCAGAAGCGCCTGACCTGGGCTACAGAGAAGCAGCACTGGACTGTTGCTCAGTGGTCCAAAGTACTTTTTTCGGATGAAAGCAAATTTTGCATGTCATTCGGAAATCAAGGTGCCAGAGTCTGGAGGAAGACTGGGGAGAAGGGAAGTGCCCAAAATGCCTGAAGTCCAGTGTCAAGTACCCACAGTCAGTGATGGTCTGGGGTGCCATGTCAGCTGCTGGTGTTGGTCCACTGTGTTTTTATCAAGGGCAGGGTCAATGCAGCTAGCTATCAGGAGATTTTGGAGCACTTCATGCTTCCATCTGCTGAAAAGCTTTATGGAGATGAAGATTTCGTTTTTCAGCACTACCTGGCACCTGCTCACAGTGCCAAAACCACTGGTAAATGGTTTACTGACCATGGTATTACTGTGCTCAAGTTGGCCTGCCAACTCTCCTGACCTGAACCCCATAGAGAATCTGTGGGATATTGTGAAGAGAAAGTTGAGAGACGCAAGACCCAACACTCTGGATGAGCTTAAGGCCGCTATCGAAGCATCCTGGGCCTCCATAACACCTCAGCAGTGCCACAGGCTGATTGCCTCCATGCCACGCCGCATTGAAGTAGTCATTTCTGCAAAAGGATTCCCGACCAAGTATTGAGTGCATAACTGAACATAATTATTTGAAGGTTGACTTTTTTTGTATTAAAAAACACTTTTATTTTATTGGTCGGATGAAATATGCTAATTTTTTGAGATAGGAATTTTGGGTTTTCATGAGCTGTATGCCAAAATCATCAGTATTAAAAACAATAAAAGACCTGAAATATTTCAGTTGGTGTGCAATGAATCTAAAATATATGAAAGTTTAATTTTTATCATTACATTATGGAAAATAATGAACTTTTTCACAATATGCTAATTTTTTTTAGAAGGACCTGTATAATGCATTATGAATTCATTATAATGCCTTTAGAATACCCTTATAACGTATTATAAATACGGGCTTCATAGAAAGTGTTACCGCTATCTCTAAGCAAAGGATGGCCCAATAGATAGTGGACGCCATCACCCTGGCTTATCAGGCACAAGGTGTGCCCTGCCCACTCAGGTTGTGTTTTCACTCTACTAGAAGTGTTGCATCTTCCTGGACGCTGGCTCGTGGCACCTTGCTGGCAGATATTTGTAGAGCTGCAGGCTGGGCGGCCCCCAACATGTTCGCTAAATGCTATTGCCTTCGTGCGAAGCAGTTATCCTCCTGTGTTGGGTAGTGCTACGACACCGGTGACTGGCCTTCATTTTACGAGCCCCAGCCTACGCCAAAAAGGGGGCACAGGAGAACTGGTGTGCGTTGCACCTGCTGCCTTTTTATGCTCATGCTGTGATCAGCGGCAGCTGGATACAATCATTGCATGTCAATGTGCATTGGCTCGTTTAGTTACACTCAAAGTGGATTGGTCTCTCTAAGAGAGATAAATAAATACATTTAAAAAAATGCACAAATGTCAATGAACAAATGAATGATGAACCAAATTAACATTGCAAAATTAAATAATACAGTGATAAGGAACCATGTGCGAATAAAGGTGGCTCAGAGACAAACTGTCAAAATAAAAGTTTTAAATGTATTCTTGTGACTAAAAAGATTTTATTTTATGTTTTATTTATCTATCTATCTATCTATCTATCTATCTATCTATCTATCTATCTATCTATCTGTTTATTTATTTATTTATTTATTGCTTGCTATTTGTCCCAGTAATAGATATAATAGAAGGATTGTCACTCCAGGTGGAATTTTGGCCCAGAAAATAATCACACCAATATACACACACATACTTTCCAATCCTGGTGTGTAACTCCTGGGATAAGTGTTGAAATGCAGTGGGTGGAGGCTCATTTGAACAGAGATGGCTGGGATACCTCAGGAGGGAACTCAAAGTGACAGAAATTCCCAGGTGGCTCTTTATGAAGTCTTCCTGAAAACAAAGTCAATATGAACTGGGTTTCTAAGCCATAGTATTGACTAGCTGTCTTAGACCATGAGTTCCAGAATGCGAAGAGGGGGTGCAGATAGAAAGAATTTCCCAGCAGGCATGTAGAGAAAATCGGACTTTGCAAATGGGAGCTCTACTGTCCATGGTGCTTCTGCTCCTACACACAACTAGTATGGCATAGATTTGTCTCTCAATCTGGCAAAGGAAGTCCCTTCAAGCTTCATTATACAGAAGTCTGTGGATTTTATTTCTATATGTTGTGTTCCATAGACAATTGTGTGGATGATTGTGATCTCTTCACTTCCCAGAGCAGTGGAGTTAATTTGCCTCAATGTGTAGACTTCATGAAATACAACAGTAGTAGCTACAGTAGGTTACCATGATTTTACCTTGATGACATGTTCCTGGATCATCAGCTATTTTTGCTTCTGGTGTAATAGTACCTTCAAAAAGATATACTGCAGTCCCATCCCTACTAACTTCCTCTAATAGTTTTTTTATTTTATTTTCAGTGACATTTTTATACATTTACTGGTAATTTGCAATTGTAGGATTAATGTAAAAAAACATTTTTTAATTATACTGTGAGTTTACAATATTAGAAAACATAAACAATCCTGTAAAAACAATATGATCCTATATTTTAACAATGCATTTGCACTATGAATGTACCCACATTCTCTGTGAATGACCAATATATATTATATATAAATGAATTAAATAATATCAAAGTCCATATCAAGATATGAATGTACAGATAATTAACTCGCAAAATGCTACTGTATAATAATCTTTACACGTGTCACTAAAGAAGACAATGTCACACTGGTATGAAACACAAACCAAACAGGAACCTCTCCTTCTTGTCAAAATCATGTAGAACTAATTGTCCATTCTTGCCTTAAGCAAATATAAAATAACTAGAATGTAAATATTTAACTTTGCCCTGTTTTTGATCTTGTATAGTTATTATCCTATCTAGGGGCAAGAAAAGAAGAACTTCCAAATATGCACATGTGAATATTTGAATTGCATTCAGATTGCATCTGAATTCAGCAGTGACTCAGTCAT
Source organism: Cyprinus carpio (assembly GCF_018340385.1). NCBI lineage: Eukaryota > Metazoa > Chordata > Actinopteri > Cypriniformes > Cyprinidae > Cyprinus > Cyprinus carpio. The sequence continues at coordinate 22,266,039 of NC_056588.1, forward strand.
CTTACATCACCCTTAATTCCAAGCCATTATCTCTTTCAGAAGGCTAATACAGAGTTGGAGTAGACTCAAAGCTAATCCTAGATCAACGGCAGACACTTGCGTGCCAGCCAAAAGGTTTAACCTGGACTACTGCAGCAGCATAGATCAAAAGATGGGTTGATGGTATGGGCAAGTTAAGAGTAAAGAGACACAATTACTCTGAGTCTCTCTCTCTCTCTCTCTCTCTCTCTCTCTCTCTCTCTCTCTCTCACACACACATACATAGACATATAGAGTTGCAGATATTTATTTATCACCATTTATTTGTGAGCAAAAATGTGTGTGCATGTTATGCAAATATCTGTGTGAAAATCATTTCATGACTGGCTCACTCCTGAAACAAACATGGGAAACGTTTCCAGGTTACGTATCTAAAAGAGACACTGCGTCAAAACACTTTTGGAATGCCCCAGAGAGATCACGTTCTGAAGCATGTATGAAATCAGTCCAATAGAGAAGAAAGACATCATGAGCAACCAGGAAGTATAAAAGCGCATCTGGCAACACCCATGTTAGCTTCTGCAGAAGTGAGTTCCTGCAGTGATGCAGGGAGTATGGCAGAAAGACACAGCTTCTCGTTCCATTCAGTTAACTATGGTGAGCACATCAAGACGAGAGAACTTGGGACCCTGAATAGATGTCAGGTCCAAATTGTAAAATCTGGCAAATGTGTGCAGACCAGCCTGCCGCAACACAAAAATCTTGAAGGGCCACGCCCACTGATAAGGCCTTGGAGGCCTCCTAGTCGAGTGCGCTCTGACCCCGACGGGTGACTGGAGGGCAGAGGACTCACAGGCCTGTGTGATGTTCTCGACCACCCACCTACTCATAGTTTGCTTGGTCACTGGAGCCCCTTTTTTAGGCAGACCAAAGCAAACGAGCCTTATGCCACTGGGCAGATCTGTGAACTTAAGTAATTTCCAGCTCGCACTGGACAAGGCAGATTGAGTCTTTCTTGGCCTACTTCCTGGAAGGGAGGAGGCCAAAAGGCTTGCAGTACTACAGAACTTGGCGAAGAAGTGAGCACCTTAGGGACATACCCGGGTCTTGGGTAAAGGAACGCCCTAACCATGCCTGGGGCAAACACCAGGCATGATACAGCGAGTGCCTGAAGATCTCCTATCCTCTTCAGCGAGGAAATGGCGAGTAAGAAGATCGTCTTCAGTGTGAGTAGCTTGACAGAGATATTGTCAATGGGTTCAAAAGGAGCACTGCACAAAGCCTCTAGAACCACCGCGAGGGCACCTTGGTGTGCTGGAATGGTCTTAGCATCTGAGTGCCATGGAGGACACATGTAACAAATGGGTGTCTTCCCAATGACTGATCATCTAGAAAGGCATGGTAAGCAGCTATGGCCGCCAGGTATACCTTTAGAGATGAGGGAGATAACCCTGCAGAGAAGTGCTCCTGTAGAAACTCCAGAACTGTACCAACTGGGCATTTGACTGGGTCTTGCAGTCGCTGTCCCCACCGAGAAGTGAAAAGTTTCCACTTCAAGGCATACAGTTTTCTTTGTGGCGGGAGCTCTGAACTTGAGTATAGTCTCAACAACCTCAGTTGAGAGACTGGATGCTAGAGGTGTGCCCCCTCAGGGCGGAGGTCAAGGATGGTGCCCCCCGCCTGAGAGAGGAGATCCCTCCTGATTAGAATCTCCAACAGAGAGTCATCAAGGAGTGACACAGGTCCGAGAACCATACTCAGACTGTCCAGAATGGGGCTACTAATAGAAGATGGACCCCGTCCAGGAGTACTCTCTCCAGAACTCTTGGGTGCAGAGCGATCAGGGGAAAAGCATACAGACAGAGCCTCGGCCACATCTGCACCATGGCGTCCAGCCCAAGAGGAGCTTGATGCATGAAGGAGAACCAGAGCGGACAGTGTGTCATTTCCTGCAATGCAAATAGATCCACTTCTGCCTGGCCGAACTCCTTCCATAGGAGCTCCACCACTTCTGGGCCTCCATTCCATGGGCCTTAGACCCTGTTTCAACAGGTGCCATGTGAGATGATGGCCTTCCCATGACCACTCCACAGCCCGTGAGGGAGGTGTCCATTGTTAACATTTGCAAGGACAAGGAGCCCTCAACATCGGTCCTTGAGACAGGAACTAAGGTTTCTTCCACATGTCTAAAGCCGTAAGCATTGCCACGTGACCTTGATTGTGCAAAGTGGGTTTCCCCTCGGAGAAAACCCTTGGTCCTGAGCCACCACTGCAAGGGTCCAGGCCAAAAGGTATTACATTGGACGCAGCTGCCATCAGACCCAACAATCTCTGAAACTGTTTGACATTAAGTGATTGGCCTTCTCTCACTCCTCTCATGGCTATGAGAATCGCTTCGATACGAGAAGGAGACAACCGTGCCTGCATCATTGTCAAATCAAAATCACACCCAGACGAGTGGTCCTCTGTAGTGGAGAAAGCACATTTTTCTTTATGTTGAGCCATAACACCAGCTCTTTCATATGGGCAAGGACGACATCTCGATGCCAAGCCGCAATCTGCTCTGAGCTAATATCAACCAATCGTCGATTGAATTCAGTATGCGGGTGTCCTGAAGTTGCAACGGAGCCCCGCGTGGTGGATCGGAGATGGATCAGGGGAAGGGATGGTGGGACAGGCCCATGTGGCGGAACCTGTAGCTGAAGCCCTCCAGGGTGGAGCTGAAGTCCACCACAGCTGCTCAGAGAAGGCTGAAGACTTCTGAAGGCTGAAGATTCTTGAGTGGACTCTGAAGGCTCCCGGACTGGAGCAGGTTCTTGAGTGGACTCCGAGAGCTCCTGGACTGGAACAGGCTCTGAAGTGGACTCTGAAGGCTCCTGGAAAGCCAGAACAAATTCTGAAGCGGCCCATGCCCTCAGAACAGCCCTGAGGTGAAAGAAGAAGACAGCCTTCTTGACGATGGCAACAGCAGTGAAATTAGGCATAAATAATAGGGAGACAAACGAGGAGGGTAAAGAGGGAGACACAGGTGGAGTAACTAAAACAATAATGAGATAACAAGAAGGGTGGGGTAAGACAATAGACAAGAGAGCACATGGCACCAATTAACACACAACAAGCCATGTGCTCAAACAAACACACAGTGACATCTGGTGGCCAACTAGGACACATCAGCAGAACTGTAACTACTGGGAAATTTGAGAAAATTGAGAAAATTCTCTAATAAATAGGTAGCCTTATTTATTTATTCATTTATTTCTCCAGTTTAATCAGTTTCTCAATTCAAGCCTCAAAACTACTTAAGTGTCCTTAAAAAATGAGGAAAACTTAATCTTTTGGTTTTATTAGTGAAAAGTTCTCAATATTTTCTATACAACACTGAAACACAATTTCTTTAATAAAATAAACACACTGTTTTTAATGATCACCCTATTTTTTAAATGAAAATTACAAGACCCATTATCCATTTTTTACAGTCTATCTATCTATCCATCTATCTATCTATCCATCTATCCATCTATCCATCTATCTATCTATCTATCTATCTTGTCCTGTTTCTTGTCATATTCACAGTGCTTGACTGGTTTACACAGAAGAGATCACTTTAATTGCTCATTGATTTACTGTGTTAGGCTAGTTTATGCTGCATCAGAGAACACAGCAAATCTATTGATTTCATTGTTATGGTGCAACAAAAGTCAATGATAGAAAGATACAAGGGTTTGCATGAACAAAGTTAAAGGCTCCATTACATTTTAAATGAAAACGAAGAACAAACCAGTGTGAGATGATTTAAAACAGATGTGGTATAAACATAAACACAGTGGGGTGTTCTTGATAGTAGAAATGAAGTTGTAATTCTAATTGAAAACAACACTGACACTGTTTATTCATGTTTAATAATGTAAAGTTGTTTCCATTTAAAATAACCCATTTTATAAAGTGCTTGACTGGAGAACCAAATTTCAGAGTTGTCCAAATTTCTATGATCAAATGGTTTATTGACTGCTGTTTTCTCACCATTGACATTTTTTTGTGTTACATTTTTCCCTGGCTTCTGTTTTATTGACTCATATTTTGAGATTTCAGGTGGGTCTAGTTGTTTTAAAAAATCCAATTTGCTGTATTTAGCTTGAACTGGATCTTTCAACATTCTGAAAACACATCTTACACTTTAATATCCACCAAAAGCTCCATCATCACTTTCCGTAGTATGCAGTCTCCTTCCGTTTTCATCACTTTAAAGGTTCTGCATCCCCATTGCAGCATAATAGGAAACAAACAAATTTTCACCGCACAGGGCTAGGTAAGTAGGGCTCAAGGTCAGATTCAATTTACCCAGCATGGATAAACAGCACATAAATATTACACGACACATCAAAGTAGGTCCACAGCAACAGTTCCTGGACCTCACTCTCATTCTGTCCAGTGAAGTTCTATTCTGAGTGTACATGTATCATCTGCTCTTGGAGAGATGGAAAAGAGTGCATGTCACCGTTCCCTCTAAGAAGGCAAATGATATGGGTGACTATGGATTCGGCAGAGTGTTGGTGGAACACTCTGTCCGTTATGGCACCGAGCCAGCAGACCCCCGACCAAAAGCTCATGTTTTAATTATTAGCGCATGCAGCATGAGGTCACAGAAATAGTCACGCTAGCAGGCAGCCAGTCAGAGGGGGATTTATATACCACATTCAGCATCTTCAGGCATGTATAATTCTGCAGTTCACCCAGAATTATTTCAGTAATACAATGCAGAATTCATTCATTTTTGGAGGAATATATATAGTCCTATTCCTATTCCTCCAAATGCATTGTATTACTGAAATAATTCTGGGTGAACTGCAGAATTATACATGCCTGAAGATGCTGAATGTGGTATATATAATATAATATAATATAATATAATATAATATAATATAATATAATATAATATAATATAAATATAATATAATATAATATAATATAATATAATATAATGTGATCATATATAATATGATATGATATGATATGGATAGGGCTTAGCGGTATGGGGGAAAGCTCCAAGAGTAGGGAATGCTAGCCTTGATGTCTTCTCTGTTGTCAGACACTGGTACTGTAAATTGGTGCATTTAGCCCAACATATATATATATATATATATCTTCTCTGTTGTATACATTTATATTAAATGCAATATGAGACAGATCTGATTCATACCAAAACTAATACATTCATTTTACAATGTAAAAACTGTAAAAGTACTGTAGAGTAATATATATCTACTAAGGTCTTTTCTATTATTATTATTTAATGACATTCATCTTTGCAAAATAACTGCATAATATTGTCCATTTAGTTGACTTCCTGTGGACACAGTGAACTTTTGTGAAGTGCATATAGCTGGTGTTAGTGCTATAAACTTCACATTGTTCTCTTCACAAATGATAGCTTTTTGGATTTAATAGATGTTTTAGCTTTGATGTTTTTTTTTTTTTGTTTGTTTGTTTTTTTCATTATGTTTTGTTGCAAATAGTTTTGTTTTGTGCAAAGTCACAGGAATTAACATTATCTGTTTGGTGAAGTTGGACCTGGAATTTTTTTTTTTTTTTTTTTCTGGGGCCCCGGAAATAGAAACAAAAACATCTTGAAATAATATGAGTGTACTTCAGACTTGACAGGTCCCGCACTTTACTAGGAATCCAGCATGGAAGCAATCACTCTTTCAGTTTGATTGCTCTGGTTGAGAGAGGTGAATTGTATTGCTTTTCAAAAGACCCTCCAAAGCTGCAGACTATTCCCATTCATCAAACCAACTGACATATGGAAATAAAGCTAAATTAATATTTAATATTTTCAATCTTACAATGGAACACAGCAACGTTTTCCTGTATGTTGTTCTAGAAAGGTTTCCTGGTAAAATGATGTAAATCAATATTCCACATTAATTTCTAACAATGGAAACTAGCAATATTTTTCCATAATCACCAAAAATCTCTCACAATTTCAAAGGATTCTGTAAGGCCTCAGCAACCCCCCCATACCCCCCCATTTGTTCCAAAAAAAAAAAAAAAAAAAAAAAAAAACTTTGGGGTTGTTTGAAACACTAGAAACATAAAACTAGATTATTATTTATTTTATTTTATTTGCTTAATTATTGCAATGACACAACATGACATTTTGTATTTTTATACATTGTACATTTTATTTTTTATTTTATTTTTTATCAAATTTATCTTAAATTGTGTGTGTGTGTGTGTGTAATTAGAGAATTTTCACAGTATTACAGAGGCACACCTGTGTCTAATGCTTACTTTTTACAGTAGTATGCAAAAATAAATGTGAAATGAGCAGTCTGCCTAAATTCTTAGTATTCATAAACCTGTGGATGAAAAGTATCCAAGTACTGTGCACAAATTCTGACAAATTTCTATGAGCCTTCATAGCAACCGCAGTGTTTCTTTTCACTGTGCTGTATGTTTATATTTTCTGTATAATTTACAATATCTTGATGTTAATTAAGAAGTAAATCAATTCTTATATGATCAACTGTTTCCGAGTCTCTACTCATTTTCAAAAAACATCTAAAGACTCATCTTTTTCGCCAGCACTTGACCAACTAATACTAGCACTTACCTTTTCTTGTCTATCCTATTCTTGAAAAATATTAATAATAATAATAATAATAAATAAATAAAAACACCTTGCTATGGGTTCTGTGCTACACTAACTGAGACTTGTCATGGCACTTATACTGTTGTTGTTCTCACGTTGGTTTGATTGCTTCTATTGTTCTCATTTGTAAGTCACTTTGGATAAAAGCGTCTGCTAAATGATTAAATGTTAAATGTTAAAATGTTCCTATAAACACAATGCTTTCTTGTTTACATGCTCCTAAATTCATCATAAACTTGATTTAAATGGGGTTGCATTTGTTTCAACTTGTCTTTGAACAGCCACAGTGTAACTTTTTATTTTTACTATGATGAAAAGTTACCAAACTTAGCATTGAGACCATTGCATTTGAAAGATCATTACTTTATTTATTTGATTGATTGATCGATCAATCGGTCAGTCGGTTGATTGATTAATTGATTGATTGTCCCAATATTTAACATTTTACTCCTGAAAATGTTTTCATGAACCTCTCATCAGACTGTGATGAGTGGTGGTTGCTTTGTACATTTATGAATAAGTATAGCACGCTAAAGAAAGTTGAAGGCGACACCCTACACTTGTGCAGTTTTCAGAAAGAGAGATGTTTAATGCAATGGATGCAGCAGTGTTTGTTTTAGCAATGGTGTCGTGGTTTATCATTTATGTTTTAGACACACAAATGCTAAATATAGTATTGGGTATCATGTTGATCTGTGATGTTGAAAACAAAAGCCATTTACAAAATAGTAAATTTTTAACTTACTAACTAACTAACTAACTAACTAACTAACTCCTCTTCTTTTCCCCCTCTATGTGTCCTATGCTCTCTGGATTCTTCTGATTTTTATTTTTTAATTTTTTATTTTTTTTCTGTTATAAAGTTAATCCTGCAATGGATATCACTTTTAAAGTTAACAGCAGGGGACTTTATTACATCTGTTATTATTTGGCAATGGTTAGCACCTCAAACTGTTGATGTTCTGACTTTATATATTGATTTACGGCAGTTTTTTTTTTCTTTTTTTTCTAACCTCTAAACTACCATCTGTTAGCTGGAAACCAGTGTTACTTTGTGCATTGCACATGCTCAAAATACCATCTGTTTCCTGTTTTCTGGTTTTCTTTCAAATATGAACTTTTCCCTTCCCTACATTCAGCTCACTATGCTTGTTGCTTTAAGCATGGACCCTCAAATGGCATGAATAATGAATTAACAAAACTACTGCAGAGAAACACTTCATTGTCACATCACATCATGTGCACTTACCAATTAGAGAGTGAGAGACTGAGTGATGTGACATACAGCCAAGTATGGTGACCCATACTCAGAATCCTTAGATGGGATTTAACCCATCCAAGTGCACACAGACAGCAGTGCGCACACCCCCACGTGTGAGTTTTGTGACATACAGCCAAGTATGGTGACCCATACACACCCACCCCCACCCAGAGTAGTGGGCAGCCATTTATGCTGCGGCGCCCAGGGAGCAGTTGGGGGTTCAGTGCCTTGCTCAAGGGCACCTCAATCGTGGTATTGCCGGCCCGAGATTCAAACCCACAACCTTAGGGTTAGGAGTCAAACTCTCTAACCACTAGGCGACGACTTCCCCATAGTGTTTGGGGGTGTTGGTGGGATGTGGAGGAATGGATTCAATTTAGTGGAGAGTTTAGCTGTAACCCTAATAAAACACACCTGAGCATGCTAATCAGTGTCTTCAGGATCATTAGAAAATCACAGGTAGGTGAGTTTGATCAGGGTTGGAGCAAAACACTGCAGTGCATTGGCCCTCCAGGGTAAGATTTGAGGAACCCTGGCATAGAGTTTCCCATTCGATCAATTGCTGATGGACAAAATTCCACAAAGATTATCCTGTTTCACTGAGAAATGTCATTGTGGAGATAAAATTGGTTGCTGTTTGATGTTGAGTTGAATTTAAACAGTGCAGTGCAGTCTATAACTGCATTGCTGTATTTTAAAATACAAAATAATACATTAACAAATAGATAATACCAATAAAGTCTAAGGGTGAAAAAAGTACAAACTCAATCAATATAACACAAATAAATAAATAAATAAATAAATAAAAATCTATATAATTATATTAAAAACTGAATGTCACCCACATATTTTATGGTTAGGATTCTCCCAATCAAGGGTAAAATTATCCTACATGTCCTCTGCAGATGGACTGCTGTGATCCAATCCAATCAAAGCCAACCAAAACTGCAATTTATTACTGAAGAGTGTAGAGGGGAAATGGGTACTGATTAAAAATAAATTTGCATAAGTAATAAATAATAAGTGTATATTTATTATTTATTTATTTATTTAGCCTTGCCAGTTTTCATATAAAGTTCAGACATCTTTATATTTATTTCTTAAATTTTTATATATAAATTATGTTTGCATAATTATTTATTGTTTTTTTAGGAAAGCCACACACAGACACAGCTGTGTTTCATTAATTCATTTGGCTCACTTACACTGCTCATCCGCAGATGCATTTGGTGGCAGACTTTTTCTCTGCCTAGGGTTTCCTCTCCCTCGTGAAGGCACTGGAAATTAATGATTCCCAAAGACAACCTCTCATCTGGCAGATAGAGCCAGGGAAATGTGATTCACCTTAACACAACTGTGAGATGAAACCAATTTCTTCACCCATTTGTTCATGGAAAATGTGCCATAAAATATTATTGATTGCTATCAGTGGGGCAACATCATTCACCTTAGTTACAGAAGCTGCCTTTATTGCGTTGGATTTCGCACATTTTCCAGGGAATGCCACAATGGCTGATAGAATAATCCGCTCTATGTCTGAGCTAATTCATCAGATGAAACAACAAAGGTGAAAGAAAATGCTGCCAAGTGAGCCAAGAAAGAGCTACAATTATTCAAAACCAAACAAAATATTTCACTAATGCATATTTGGCTCCTCACCAGTAGTTCACTCTTCCAGTCTACTAAAGGATAGTTGCAGTGACATACTTTCCTACCAAGTATTTGTCTTTGTGAGTGAGAATCACTTTTGGGAATAAATCTGTGTAATTCAAGAGAAATGGCAGGTTTATTAGAGGGGGATATATTACAGAAAGAAAGGAACCAGCGGGGGGTGCTGGCGATCAGCACAAGCAGCCCCCAGGAACCAATCATCCAGCCTCGAGTGCTCGGGACAGGGTGGAGGATTCCACTCAAGCCCGATGCTCTTAACTGCCCGGGAAAGCACGGCTGTCAGCTCGGGATCGGACCTGGGCAACGCTGACACTCCCGAGGGAGGCAACGCAGCCGAATCCTTATCTCCCGAGGACTCAAGCCCGCCTTGTGATGAGGCGATCGACATAAGGTCTTCCTCCTGAGCCCCGATTAGGTGTCAGAATTAGATGTCAGGAGCCTGAGAGGGTCCAGCAAACTCATCCAGAAACTCAGCCGGCTGTGGCGTTTGTGAGGGGGGTGTGGCCCGAGGAGGCTGGCTCGTCGGGGAAACCCACACAGTAACCCTCACATCACCCTGGCCACCAGCCGAAGTAAACCTCTTATGAGAAGAGGAGCTAGAACGGGGTGTGGCAGAGGGGACTCTATACCTTTTCAGATAATCGAGTCTCGATCTTAACGCCGAGATGGTCATGTCCCCGCAACGAGAACATGAGTCATCCACAAACGCAGTCTCAGCGTGCTGAAAGCCCAGACATGTGACACAGTGTGAAAGCAGCAAGAGATGTGCTCGGCTCCGAAGATAAAGCTTGAATGCGAGTTGCTTGCGCTGCTCCTTATATACCCTTATATACCCTTATATACATTGTGTACCATTGGCTCGTTTTGTTACCACTCAAAGGTGATTGGGCTCTCGGGCGAGACCCCATTCGTCAGTCTCTTTCTGACGTAATGTAGAACGTGACCGACTGAAAGGGAACCTAAATTATTACCCGTGGCTTCTGACATGATATTGAGGTCTTATGAAGCAAAACAATCAGTCTGTGCAAGAAACTAAACATTATTTACAGCATTATTAAATGTAATCCATTGCCTCAGGCAAGCGGTTGGAGTGATGCCTGGTTCGCAAATGGATTATTTTTTTGAACCGATTCTTTTAAGTGAACTGAATGAACCAGTTCACCAAATCAGACAGAACTTCCTGAAACACTTCATGGCCCAAGCCAGCTCAGTTCTATAAGTTACTAAATCAAAACTCACTTCCAGTTGTGCATGACAGTCAGTCTGACTCAAAATTAGCCTAAATTCCATTGTATATGATTCTATGATTTTGGCCGACTCATTTATTGCTCCAACAGTACAACAAACTGGATTACAGGAAATAATAATGTAAATAATGTTCATTTTCTTGCACAGACAAATCGTTTTGCTCCATGAGACCTTGACACATCATCAGGAGCCACTGTATTAATTTTGTTCCCTGATATGCTTTTCTTTCTTATTTATTTTTCTTTATTTATTTATTTATTTTTAGGACTCTCATAGTGACTGAAGCCATGTACTTAAGATTTACAAACCACCAAGGACCACAGTTTCAGCTAAAAATCTTATTTACTGTTCTACTGTGGAAAAAAGGCACCAACATCTGGAATGTGCTGAGGGTACGTAAATTAACATGAAATTTTCATTTTTTGGTAAATTATCCCTTTAATGACATTAATCAATTAATTAATAAAATGTGTTATAAATACTGTATAGTAATTTTTATAGTATTTTATTTTTATTTTTTTCTGTGTATTCACATTTGGATACTCACATAAACACACGTGAGTGCCTTCACGTGCAGCACATAGATGTCACTCCTACTAAGACTGTGCTGTTAGTGTAACCTGAGGTAATGTTGACATTTCTCTCGACTTAGGACACATGGCAGCCTTTTAAAGATATTTTAAATGTTGACCTCCTAAGATCTGGCATGTATACAGCACACAATTACCAATTAGATAAAACATAGCTATACAGCTGATAACTAGCTTATTAGCTAATAAAAACAAGAATAAGATGAAGAAGTTTGCCATGAGTCATTTAGATTCTTTCCCCTCTAACATGACACACTAGTTCTCAGAGCTTAATCTAGTCAGTAGTACAAGCCTCTTCTTGGCTCGCCCCTTACTATACCTCATTCTTTTGGCTGAAACAATCTCTTGTTTACTGTTTGATCTTACTCAACCTGTTGACAGTGCTCAGGAACAACCTAACATTTGAAGGACTCTGAAAGCATTGTATCTACTGAGACCCAATAGACTGGGGTAAATGCCACAATTCTGTGAAATGTGGTACAGCATTACAAAGGTCAGCAGCACAACAAACCCTTCAAGAATGACAGATATCAACCCATAGAGAATACTTTAAGTAAACAGAAATTTCTATGCACCATGCCACCAAGTACAATAAACAGACCTGAAATACTGAGAAACACACAACTGTAAATTGGACTTGATGTTCTGCACAACCCAGATAATCAACCCAAACACTGTTTGCAGAGATTGTAACTGTGTGAAGTATTGTTAATCTTATTATCCTACAGATTACATGTGTTAAAGTCTTATTCTATGGCCTGGCCTGCAATAGTCTCCTTCCTGGTAAGAAGGGCAGTGCTGACGTGAGTGGACACTCAGGACCCTGATTAAGCATTGATAAGAGACCTTGTTCTAATCAGAGGAGAATATCTGGTGTTCATCCATATCCTTTGTCCAAGACCTCTTTCCCATTTTAACCTCTCCAGCTGCCAGTTCCTCTTTCCCATTTTAACCTCTCCAGCTGCCAGTTCCTGTTGGTTTTCATAGAATATCACCACTTTTCCCTGAGCGATATTCTAACGATATGAAGGTCTTAAAAAAGAGGCTGTTATTGAAAGATTGTTCTACCAGTCCAAAGTTTGCAGAAAAAGCTTATTTCACAAATTGTTGTTGTATGTATGTATGCACCTGATGGTCCTTAGAAATTTGTATGATAGGGTGGGTTTTATAGGGCGAGGGTATTTTAACAGGGCAAAAAGATGACATATGAAAAAAAAAAAAATACATACATACAATAGGGCTGGGCGATATATCTAAGTCAGGTAAATCTGGTTCCTTGATTACCGCTAAATCGCCATCACCTGCTTTCAAATGGAGCGGCATTTAATAGACAGAGCCGTAGATCACTGTCAAGATACGCAATATTGCGTTGATTATCCCAGATGAATCGCCTTCGATAATCAACGCGATATTGCGTACCTTGTCAGTGAACTACGGCTCTGTCTATTAAATGCCGCTCCATTTGAAAGCAGGTGATGGCGATTTAGCGGTAATCACGGAACCAGATTTACTGACTAGATGTGCATGATCATATCGTTAGATATATCGCCCAGCCCTATTTGTATGTATGTATTTTTTTTTTTTATCATGTCATTCTTTTGCCCTGTTATAATTACCCTACAATTAACCCTATAAAACCCACTGCATCATATCTGATAAGCAAATTTCTAAGGACCATCAGGTGTCAGAAAAATCATGTTAAGGTGAGTACACAAAATAAGTAACAACAATTTGTGAAATAAGTAACAACAATTTGCTCCCGGGTTGCAGGTTTACTTTTGGACTGGTAGAACAATCTTTCAATAACAGCCTCTTTTTAAGCCTTTATTACATGTGTAATATTTCCTTACCAACCAAATTACCAGAAAAGAGGCAGAAAAGGTAGAGTCAAAGTGGCTAATCAGTGCCAGGGACAGGGGAGGAAACCGTTCTGCAAGGGCATGTATAGTGGGGAGCAAGATGGGTAAAAGTCAAATACAATCTTTAAAAAGACAAAAATAACGGTGCATATCAATGCAAATGCAGAGGCAGTATTTTTTTTTTTTTTTTTTTTTTTTTTTTTTTGGACACAGCCTGATCAAGATCAACTTGATGTTGCGCACCAAAATGCTAAACTGACACATCTGTTTTAATTGTGAAAAAGTGGCACAGTGGTAGGTTAATTGTTGTCTTTTCAAATGGCCATTTGGAGAGTGAGGACAGAAGAGTGAGGAGCTGCACTGCTTTTTATTTGTTTTGTTGGTGAGAAAATGTATTTTAGGGTTTTCAGAAATGCATGTATAAACAATACAATTTATGCCAAATAATGTTTGTCAGGAGCTTCCCTTTATTATTATTATTATTATTAAGATGCTTGTGTTTTAGAAAGGTTTAAAGGTGCAAGTTATAATAGTCATGCTCAAATTATTCCAAATAAACTTTGCTTAATGGGATGAACTACTGGTTTCTGTTCATTGAATACCTTTAGCATTTTAGTGGATTAAATGCAATGTTTGTATTTAGGGGTTTACTGTAAAATAAGGTAACCCAAACAGACAAATATTTTAGCCCTTATGTATACCTGTTGTGGCCCATAAGAGACCTAAATAAGACTTAGCTATGTCCCATTACTAACCCATGTAGGCAGACTCCTGTAGGCTCCAAATGTCAGCTACCTGGTTAATCCATATGGGCCCTGTATGGAGCCCATCAATCAGCCCGTCTGGGCTGACCCATGTGGGGCAAACTGAGGACAAAATTAGCAGGATCCCAGTTGGGTAGCCCAGGTGGGCCCCAGATATAAGCCCAGATGCAACCCCTTTGGTCCCCACATAGGTGTGTTGGCTGGGACAGTATCAGGTTCACAAAACAATCTGCTCTGAAATGTGCCTCAAAAACCATTAAAATCACACTGAAATCATCTAGGACATTGTTAAATGTAAACTTTATCTTCTCTTTCCTAATGCTGAAATCATTCGAAATTATGCACAGCAGACACTGCATCAAGTTTGGCAGACTTATTTTTCGCCTACTGTACATGTTGCTCTTATTGTTAATTGTTTAGTGTTAAGGAATAATTGGATCTATTCTAAATTTCCTTTATTACCTCATGGGTTGTCATATGCTTATATTTTCATCTCACATAAGGAACAAAACATTTTTGCTGCTTAGTTTCAAATAAAAAGCCGTTTTGCACTGGGGAGGTTCCAGTATGAAAGTAACAGTATGTTTTTATAATGCAATAAGCTATTTTATTTAAAAGAATGGAGGCAAATTGGATTGCTCCTCGCTAGATCCCTTTGGACCATGGTAAATTAAATGTGCAAAGTATAAATAAAACTCTATGGGAGGTATCTGAGGCAGCAGGCATAATGGATGACAAGTATGTTTGATATAAGATTACACGTCATGGAAAGTGTTTGCATCTCAGTGGGCTGCGTGTCATATTTTAATGTTATGCAGTATGACACTACACTTGTGCACTGTATGAATTCTTTCATCTGATCTTTGAGGATATATCCCTTAGAATAAATTCATTAAAAGTGCAACTTAATACAATTATATGCACTTTTTGGTGAGAAATTAATGAAATGCAATGACTCGAGTCAGAGAAGAATAAGACACATTTTAAGTTTGAGTTTAAGGCAGAAAAGCAAGGACAAAAGTGCACACGCTAAAAATAAATAAAATAAATAAACAATTCTGGGAGGCTGAGAAGCAAGCAGACAAAAAAAAAAAAGAAATATTATGATTTATGTGTATCTATCTATCTATCTATCTATCTATATATATATATATATATATAGATATATATATATATAATATATATATATATATATATATATATATATATATATATATTTGAAAACAGAAATGGTTTAGAATGATTTAGCCTTTTTTTGTTTTTTGTTTTTGTTTTTTTGACAACTCCAAGTGAAAAAAAACATGACTATGCTGCTTCTCATTTACGCATATGTCAGAACAATACGTTAAAACACCTTCTCTCACTCTCTCTCTCTCTCTCTCTCTCTCTCTCTCTCTCTCTCTCTTTCTGACCAGGAAAGTAAGAGGATCACTGTACAGAATACCACCATGCATTCTTATATAATTTTTATACAAAAAAGTCATAGAAAGAATCATATTCCAGGAGCAGTAACAAATTATAAACAATGGATGTTGCAAATCCAGAATGTGACTTAAATGTTTAGTTAAAAATAATAATAATAATAATAATGCAAAAAATTAAAAATAATAACAATAATAATTATAACAAATAAAGAGCTGTATGTCTTGTTTGTTTATCCAAGTCTTTCTGTATATAATATAACTGTAACAGTAAAACATAATTAAAAACATATACAGTGACATTGTATCTGACAAACAAAAAGGCAGTGAAACTGTCAGCTTTCACAAAATAGAAAAAAAAATAAAGATTTTTTTTTCTTCTAAATAATACAAATAGACATTGCATGGTATGATCCTTTGGGTAAAACATCCTAGGAACAGTATATCTATAATACACATCATATAGCACTTTATAGTAACAATATATAGTACACATATATAGTAGTAATTTAACCCTGGATTGGCTGGAGATTTTTACAAATAATAAGTCTAGATAATTTATTTAAAAAGTCATTACAACAAAACAATGCCTTATATTCAGGGGCAAGATGAAGGTAAGATCATAGAAACCTGACCTTACAAAATAAATTTCTGATTTAATACCGCATTCTCACTCAAACTCTTGCCCACCTGCTTTGGACCACCCTGCAAGAGAGTAGCAATATTAATACTTTATATATTACTACTACAATATACTACTTTAAAAATCCATTCAATTGTACTAAAATGCATTATAGATGTGTTCATAGGAAGTATCACCACATTTTTTAAATGGTAAAATCTGAGATAATGAATATACATGATTTATCAAGGTCTTTCTTTTCACCTGTATCAACTTGCACTGCACTAATGGCAAGAGAGTCCCCTTGGAGCAACCTGAGGTTAAGTGTCATCACTCAAGGGCACAATGATGATAGAGGAGCTCAGTCTCTCCCCAGTTCATGATTCACCTCTGTGTGAAATCAAGCTTGCCACAACCATTTGGCACTAATAAATGTTTCTGCACAAAATTGTGATCCAGATCCTGTCCTAAATGTCTTTCACAACATACCGTCTAACGTAACACTCTGACCTACATTTCAGGCTTAAGTCTTGAGGGGCTTGTTGTGGAGAGTACAAACGTAAATCACCAACACTAACAAACTAATCTTACAGAGGGAATAGATCTATAATTAGAAAGTGATCATTGCTGGGGCAATTACCATAATAAAATATCAGAAAATACTTTATTATTCTTTTGGGAAATGCTTGCAAAATATTGTTGGGTACCACAGTACAGTGATTGTGTAAGATGGTAAATGTTAATACCATCTAATCAGTGATTCCCATATTCATATGCCATGGTACTTTAAAGAATACCATGGTATTACAATGGTACCATGGTCAAACCATGTAGGTATATACCATGATTATTTAATTATTTATTTTATTATAAGTAGTAGTAGTAGTAGTATTAGACCAAGGGGACGTCGAACAGAGTCTATTCTTGGTTGGATATGCAATGTATTGGTTGGGCATGTAATATGTAGTAAATATCTCTTTGCATAAATAATATGGACCTTGAACAGACTGACTAGTACTGTTCTGTACCAGTACTAAATTAAATTTGCTGTTGAATGTTGTCTGATCAGACAAGCTTTAAAACTAAGAAACTAATAACAAATGTAATAGATGCACTGACAAACTGAAAAAAGAGGCACATAATGTCATGAAACATCACGGACAATTAGCAGAATAAGTTTGCAGATTTGATTATGAAAAAGACATCTTCCTGAACTTTAGATTTGTATTTCTCTTCAGTGTAAAATATGTGTGACAGACTGTACTGTATTCTTCAGTTGTTTAGCAAAAATGCTGGGGGGCAACACTAGAATTAACTTAAAAAAAAAAAAAGTCAAAATGACAACAAAATAAAATAACCTACAGAATTTCATTACATTTGCAATTTTTATTTTTATTTTTATTTCACCTGCTAAACTATGTAGTCCTGTCTCATGGGAACATTTGGTCCATTGTGATGCACATCCACTTAGCTGAAGAAAATCCTCTTGGCATACTGCAGTGCACAGTCAGATAAATTTCCTCTTTTATTCCCCCTGCTTCTCTGAGATACCCACACATCCCTTGTTCTTGGATATTTATTCATATCTGCTTTAATGTTTGAAGGCAACTGGAGATATCCTTTGTCCAGCTCTCAATAAACAGGACCAGCCCTGGCCTCGGCTGCTTGCCTAACTCATACACAAACCTTTAAACGTCTTTGTGATCAAATGAACAGAAGGGCAATATTGACATGGACAATCATGCACTACAAAGTCATGGCCATTGGTGAGGTGTCTTTTCATTATGGCCATTTGAGTCCTTCTTGATGTCATATGATGCAGCAAGTTCATATCCTTTTTTGATTTTTTGTTCTTTTTTGGCAGAGCTAATCTGATATCTCTATCAGACTGTACTCTCCATGACCCACTCAGAGCTATCAAATGTTGCCTTATCACCTTCCCCCTCGCTCTCATCACACTGCAGGAGCATGCCATTGACTGAGAGACTCCTCTTAGTCCAAATGTTGTTGATGCGTCGTGGGTAGCTAAGGCACTGTGAAGCACCAAAGTCACCCATATCGAACGAGTGGCTGCGCTTGGGCTTGTTCTCTGATGGCAGCATTACAAGCTTCCCAAGCTTGGAATCTACCCGGCCTAGCAGAGGCTCCTTGTCAGTGGCCGGTCTCATGGCCATCATAATGGTCCCTGAGGAAGATGGTCCTCCCGGATCTCTTGCGGGAACCCTCAGGTCCAGAGAGGCAAATGCCCCAAGTAGGTTATCCAGGTTTGGTCGTACCTTAGTTGACGACTGCTTCCACCTGTTGGGCAAGGTGTTAGAATCCACATGTCGGTTGTAAGATTGAACTTTCACACTTCCAAGGGAGTCAGCTGAGGAGGATGAACAGGATGAGATGCTGCTCTGCAAGGAGCCACACTTAAACTCCACCACTTCATCTCGCATCACCACTACAGTCTTTGGAGCCTGCGGTGTAGGAGCCCCGTTGTTAAGTCGCTCCGTGGCCTGTGGCCTTCCATTGGTCTGGGAGTAGGTGTTGCTCACCGTCACCAACTTTGCAACCTGCAAGCCACTGTTCACTTTATAGCGTACCATGAGGATGACGATAAAGACCAACAAAGTGGCTACGATCACTCCCCCAATCACCAAGATCATGGTTCCTCCTAAAAACTGACTGTGCATCGACTGGCAGCGGGAGTAGTCATCACGTGACTCGAACTGCACACAACCCACTATGTTAGTTGCAGTGAGTGTGGTGGCGGTATCTTCCCAGATGGCCAACACGCATAGGTCATACTGCATCCCTGGCATCAGGTTGTTGACCAAGAAGGATTTGCTGATCGCCGGAATCATCCTGTGGTACAAGAAGACACTGAGATTAAAACTGACTCTCAAAGTTCAACAGAAGACTAATCATTAAATAAATGCAGTAGATTGAAACCACAGGTATATCACACTGAAGGTAGTTATTAAAATGCACATACTGGTTGCTTATTGCTTTATTGTGGATGCACATGATGTGCGTTGGCAGAAGACAATCCTTAATCTTGTTATTATGGTGAAAACTTAATTACTTGAAAAGCACTGGTCTTATCAACCTTGAAAGTTCCTTTAGATTAAATTATTTTGAAATTAGGTCTATTGTGCAGTCAATGAACCCAGAGATAAAAAGATTTACAGGAAACAAAATGGAGATTACATAAATATAATCATTTGAAAATATACTTGACAAACATGCACACTTCTTGTCGAAACTGAATCATTGAAACAGGGAAGTAGCAAACCTCTTTTCCTCAGCATTATTATTATTATTATTATTATTATTATTATTATTATTATTATTATTATTATTATTTATTTATTTATTTATTTTTTCTGTATTTCGGAAAGTGGAATTAATAAATACATACATTGTTTTAAGTTCCTGAATTGGTTAGAAAATAGATGTTATTGTTATTATATGTTATTAAAATATATATTCCCTTAAGTATATATATATATATTTATTTCCTTTATTTTATGTAGTACTTCAGCACTCAACCTCCTAAAAAGCACCTTTTAGTACGAGGGTATGTAATCACACATTATGTTTTTTTTTTTTTTTTTTTTTTTTTAACTGCTTTAGCTCATCATTATCTAAAACATTCTTTGCAGAAACCTTGCTGTGGATGTAGACTGAGAATACTAATCATAGTGCAAACTGACCTAACTACACTGCTCTGGGAAGGTTACGTATTTGAAAAGAACCAATAGAAGTGTTTGAGGCTATTTTCAGAATCTGGGCAAATAGAAGACAAACTGTACAGTTATGTGCATATGGAGATATTCAATTTATTTTTATTTATTTATTTTTTCACAAAAAATAAGAAGAATTAGAACATATAAGATATATATATATATATATATATATATATATATATATATATATATATATATATATATATATATAAATATGCAAATACATAACACATACAATACACACAAAAATAAGCGGCCAAAAATGAAAATTCTGTTATAATTTACAGTGGGTAGAGAAAAGAATCAGCCCCCTGAAAATAATAACATTTTGTTGTTTTGCAGCCTGAAATGAAGACGGTCACAGTTCTTGTCTTATCCATCTGTATTTACTTAGTGCAACTTATAACATCCAAGTGAAAGATATAACACTAACATGTCAGAAAAAAAACAAAAAACAAAAAAAAAAACTAAACATTTAAAAATAAAAACAAAACAAAACAGATCACTGAGTTGGAGAAAGGTCACCCCTCTCCTAAAAATGATTTGTAAACTTAATCAGATGTAGCTAATCACTTTCTCAGTGGCACACAAAGCCATTTGACTTTCAGCTGTGATCAGCTGTGGTTATTTTGATGAGTTCAGCATGAAAAGAGCTTTCCTGTAGCATTTTATTAAGTCCTTGATAGAGCAACTGAAGCAAACAATCAACTGTCAAAGATACTGTCAAAATATCTCTGGGATATAGCTGTGGACAGGCACAAGTCAGGAGATGGATACAAACTATTTCAAAGGCTTTATCGATACCTAGAAGAGAAGTCTATTATTAAGAAGTGTAAGGTACAACACAGACCCTCCCTGGATCAGGACGTCGCACGAAACTGGATAACAACAATATCACTAATTCTCCACAAATGTGGCTTGTATGGGAGGGTTGCAAGAAAAAGCCACTCCTCAAGACCACATGCAGTCACAACTGAGCTTTGCCAAAAGCACCTTGAAGATTCTGTGACAGATGAGACTAAAATGTATTTATTTGGCCTCACACCAAACAATATGTCTGGCGGAAATTCAATATAGTTCACCATCCAAATAACACGATTCCTACAGAAAACCATGGAGGTGGTAATATCCTGTTATGAGGAAGTGGAGCACTTGTCAGGATAAAATGGATGGGTCAAAATACCGTCAAAATCTGCTTCCATCTACCAGAAAGTTGTCAATGGGAACAACGTTTACATTCCAACATGACAATGACCCAAAGCACAGAGCAAAACTGAGCACACAGTGGTTGAAGTAGAAAAAGGTAATTGTCTTTGCATGGTCTAGTCCAGGGGTCGGCTACCTATGACACGTTTGCCAACAGTGGCACGCAGAGGGATAATTGCTGGCACGCTAGCAATAGGGAAAACTGCATACTGACATAGCCTACATTTTGAGGTAATAACTTCTCATAGTCACACAGCCTGTTAGGAGCTATAAATACTATTAAAATGTGAGAATTAACCTGCTCTAGTCTACGGATGTGCGCACCAAAGCTGCACTTACTAGGCTTTTCAGATCAAAGCCTCAGCAGTCTAACAGCGCTCGTCAATGGCAAAACGACTGAGATGGTCAATCAAATCAAAGTAGGCGGGGTTTACTGTCCACAGAAGCAGAGCGTGAAACGTCTGTTAAATGAGCGGGAGAGAGGTAAGATGAAGCTACAGGTTTGGGGGGGTGGATTTGGCATATCCCAACAGACTAAAGGCTGTAATTAAAGCTAGGGGGTGATCCTTTTTCCAACTCGGTGATTCTGTGTATGTGTGTGTGTGTGTGTGTGTGTGTGTGTGTGTGTGTGTGTGTGTGCGTGTGTGTGTGTGTGTGGTGTGTATATATATTATATATATATATATATATATATACATACATATACATATTTTTTTTATTATTATTATTTTTTTTTTTTTTCTGACATGTTTGTGTTTTATCTTTCAGTTGAATGTTATAAGCTGCACTGAGTAAATACAGTCCGTTTTCATTTCAGGCTGCAAAGCAACAAAATGTGATTATTTTAAAGGGGCTGATTCTTTTCTATAACCACTGTACTTACATACAAAACCCTATGACTTTCTACAGGGAGTACTAAAGTAAATCACTGTTTTCCATTTACTTTTCCAAGCAGATTAGTCAACAAATTATTATTTTGTGTCTGATCTTTTAAATTAATTGGTAATCTAGTTTTCAATTTCTGTGATCCAGTTGCAGCACTTGCCCGCTGGAAAGGGAATTTTCTGTGCTTAATAACACCTGCTTTAGTCTGTTTCACAACTTACACAGAGCTGTTGTATGTATCAGAAGACTTGGAATGGAATATAGTACATAAGTAAAGGACAAATTCAATGGAACTTTTGCATTCCCAGTCATTGTTAGTGCATGGACAAGAAAGACCAGCATAGTCTTGTAAAAAAAAGTGCAAGTAAAAAAAAAAAAAAAAAGAAAGAAAAAGAAACAAAGGGAAAAAAAAACATTTTTGGGGTGAAAAAATAAATAAATAAACAAATCACAATTGATATGGTTCTTTATTAATAAATTATTTGTGTTAGAGACATCCTTTACCACACTAAAACCACATCTAGCAGTGCAGCCTGGCCATTGTCTACAGTAAGCCTCCATGCCAGCTAGTCCATTACTCATTCATAATTGCTTTCCCATCACAGGAGAAGATGCTACATTTAACAGTGACAGCTTTATGAGAGAGCCCAACCTTTTTCCACTCAAGCACTAGTGATTGATTTTTTATTTTTTATTTGTTGTTGCCAACATCCAGGTTAACACTGCTCTTTAAAGACAGGAGGAAGAAAACAGATCTACGGATAATGCCACATCCAGTTCACCAGCATGAAGTCATTAACTAATAGAGAGGCACCAGAAAATGAACAGTCATACTCATTCTTTGTAGATCATGGGATTTTCACAAGTTGGGGAAACTAGATAGCCTAATGCTTATGCATAACCTCTCACATTTGTGCAGTTTGATAGGGGACCCATCATTTTGATTATAAACTGTTGTAGATCATGTAAATATAAAGAAACATTGAAGAGAAGTGAACTAAAATTAAAATCAAAAGAATAAAGCATATTCTAAAAGCTCATGTTGCCTCAGGCTTGTAATGGTAATGATCATAATGGTTTTATTATGCAAAATAAATAAATAAATAAATAAAATAGATGTAATAGGGATGTCTACACATTCCTTATTTCTCAAAGAGAAAATGTTGCATTCAATTAAAAGATGGGATCACTTTTTTTTTAGATTAGATTAGATTCAACTTTATTGTTATTATGCAGAGTATAAGTACAGAGCTAATGAAATGCAGTTTTTAGCAGTTTTTAACAGCTTTTAACGGCTAAGCTCATTTAAATAAAAATGACTGTGGCACCTCTGTGCTTGTGATTTTATTATAAACTTTTATAATCCCTTAATCAATAGGAATATATTTGCTAAGCAAAATTGCAAAAGTTTACATTTATTTCCTTATTTGCTATGTAAGGGATAATGTACATACGCTTCGTGTCGGGGTCCTGATCACCCTGTCGGGGTTTATTCTGCGAGAACACACTGCATGAAAAGAGCTGTATACGGACAAATACGGGATGGGAAATCTCTGCTAAACTGTAGGTTTGCCAGATAAATGAGGCAGAGTGCTTGGAAAGGTAATACACAGAAGTAAACTCGTGAAACATCCAGAAACCTTACGTATGTGGATGTATATAGGGAACTGGTGGAAGTTTCCAGGAATCCTTACAGCTGGTTGTGAGGAGGGGTGGGTGTGAGGTGTGAAGGGCTTTTTATATGTTAATGACCCCCAGGTAGAGGTGCCTTCTCTGTTTTCAGAGCTAGGTGGGGGGAACTGTGTTTGCTAAATACATTTATTAATAATATAATTTAATTAGTCTATTTAAGAAACTTAGCATCATTCAAATTAACTGAAATTCAATGGACACAATTACCATTTTAATATGTGAAAATTATGTCTCTGACTTTTCATGTTTAATGTAGTCTAGAGGAATGCAACAAATGTTATTTCAGAATATATATTTCCAACACTTTGAAAACATGTCTCCAACTGCCCTATGTCAGTATGTTGTGCACGTATCTCTCAATGCTGCATTCATTGTATAAAAGAAGCAGTTCAAATGAGACATTTTGTTTACAAAAACATCATGTAACACATTTTGCTAGCTAGGATGTTGATAAATTCAGTACCATATAAACAAAAAAAAAAAAAAATAAGTCAGTGAAATTTAAAGCTGCTTGTTTTTGCTGATGTCTCATGATTTGAAGTTCACTGTTTCTATTGTTATTATGATTCTACCCTAACATTTCATTAAATCTTTTAAAATAGAAACAAAGAAAATCAATAGACAGGTCCATAAATCTAAAAGTCTTTCACATGTGAATGCAAAACATGTTGGGTGATACAGACTGACAAACTCGGGTAAAAATATCTGCAGATACCTGTCAGCTACTGTACTTCTAGTCCAGAGGTGCCGAAACTAGGGCACGCAGGCCAAAGTTGGTCTTTTATAATATATCCGTGTCACATTTGACCCTGGGCCACAAAACATAAGTAAGCTCATAAGTAGCACATGTAGGTTATATTTGTAGCATTAGCAATAGCCAACAATACATTAAATGGATCAAAATAATTGATTTTTCTGTTGTTAAAAAATATTAGGATATTAAAAAAGTTCCATAAAAATAATAGTAATATATATTTATTGGTGTTTGTGTGAAGATCACTACATTTATCAAAAATATATTTATCATTAGTAGCCTAATATTTGTTGCTAAGGACTTCATTTGGACAACTGGGGATTTTCTCAATATTTTTTTTTTTTTGCCGTTTTTTTGACGGTGACGTAAGGGAATCATGATTGGTTGGATTATAAACATTCCATCTTTTGTGGTTATCAGAACAAAGACATTTACAGGTTTGTAACAACATGAGAGTGAGTACATTGACACAATTTTCATTTTTGAGTGAACTATTCCTTTAAGTTTGATACATTTCTGGGTGTTTTTAGTGGTTAACACATTGTGTGTTTTGCAGTTGCTGGATTCCAGGTCCAAGTTTGTTCAAACCGATGCAGAGAGAAAGCTTTGGCAGACTGCAACAGTGGAGCTGATGTCTGACGAGGAGGATGCCATTGTTGATGGAAGGCCAGTGTGGATTGTGAGGTCTCCATCTCATAGGAAGCCACAATTGTCAGAACTTTGTGAGGAGCTTCATCGCAGATTGGAGGCAGATATGCGCTACACTATTTTGCATCATCAGCGTGTTAAGGCTGATGGAAATGGACATGATGGACCTTCCTTTCTTCAACTTTAACTAAACTGCACTGGTTTTGCAATTTTAATAATTGCACCACAAACTGCACATTTTCACTTATTCTCTTCTATTTTATCTTTTTCTTTGTATACTTATTAGGTTAGATTTATTTAGTTTCATATTCTGCAACTTATTTTTTAATATTGTTTGTGTTTGCTGTGTTTGGTTACATTTGAAATACTTTGTGCTGTGTGTACATATTAAGTAGTTTATTTAGTTTTATATTCTGTAACTGTTATAATATTGCTTGTGTTTAGTAAAATTTTATAAAAGTACTTTGCTTTGTGTGCATATTTAGTTTTATATTCTCTAACTGTTATAATATTGCTTGTGTTTAGTAAAATTTTATAAAAGTACTTTGCTTTGTGTACATATTATTTCGTTTTATATTTTGTAACTGTTATAATATTGCTTGTGTTTGGTTAAATTTTATAAAAGTACTTTTTCCCCTGTACAGTTCCTATAGTTTTATTTTTATATTCAATGCTTGCTTTATATATTTAATGCTTTAAGTGTTTTGGTTTAATTTTAATAAAAATAAATTCTGAATCCATTCTGTTTTCCATTTTTGAGGGGGTTGGGTTGTATAGTGGGTGGGTGGTTATGGTTTATTAACATAGCTGGCCAAAACCAATCAAGTCATTATGCTATGAGGGCTTGGGTTGGGCTAAATGAAAACCGTGACCAATCAAATACTAGTATCAGGAAATTGACAGGTCACTGTCCCAATAGTTGTCAGGGTTTGGGGTGTTTTTTTTTAAAACAACCAATCAATGTTGAGAAAAAACACCAATAAAGACAGCAGAGGTGTGTCAAGGTGTGAAGTGAAAGGGGTCTTGAGGTGTGAAAATGTCTCCTGACAACATTCTTCAGGGGATTACTTGCCATGGCAACAAATGGCTGCATATACCACGGGGATATCCCTTCAGCAAGATACATCCGAATTGGTATCATTACGGGAGTTTCCTAACTTGGTTGAATTAGAAGTTTACCCTCAGTGGAACTAGTAGATACTTCCGAAAATCAGTGGAGTATACAGGAGTTTACTAGTACGGATACACCTCTTTTCATGCAGTGACAACTGGCTGGATGTACATTATCCTGCTTATTACACGGCTACTTGCCACTTAAGTAAATAATTAGACACAAAATATTGATTTGAGTTGAAATATTTGAACGCAAAACTTCCGTGAAGACAGCATTGCAAGCAAGCGGCTAATTCAAACTAAACGGACATTTAAGGGAAACGGTGCAGACAAACCATGTATTACACAACATTTCACCACAAAATAATTAAGGCAATAAAATAATTAAGACAAAAATGTTTTAAAACCTTACCAGTTTGTTAGTTCTCTCATAATCCATTACAGCATATAAAACAATCGTAGCAAAATGGCAGCATCTGCATTTGTATGAAACGAGAGCGAGTCCGCGATACCAGGATGACATAATTAAACAATTATACACCATTTTCAATTGAGTTTTAATATTGTATTAGCTAAACAAATGGAAAGCTTCCACCATGAATATGTTTATTTATATATATAGTACAGCGCCGACTGCTGTTACCCGGACGAGCCTGTGTTATTAGCTTTTACAGGTTGTTATCCAGGGATAACATACCTCAGAATGTCACGACTGACCAATCAGAGCCATGTAATAAGCAAAATTAACATGTTAAAGAAATCAAGATATTTTTCCTAGAAGAGAAAGTATATATATTGTTGGTGGATGGATTAAGTGCTGTTGATGGATTTTAGACATAATGTAATTTGCAGGTAACTGATTCAGTAAAGGGTAAGCGAGTCATTATTGTCTTAGCTATAACACTCACAGAACACCATTAACACATAGATAGGTCTATATATATATATATATATATATATATATATATATATGTGTGTGTGTGTGTGTGTGTGTGTGTGTGTGTGTGTGTGTGTGTGACAGACCAATTAATAAAATGCAAAAACTATGTCTAACATGAATCTCAGCATATGTGAGTCAACTTTTAAATGTCATTATATTTACTATCTTCCTTTAAAAGACTGAATTGAGTTACAAAATACATAATTTATCCCGAAGTCCAACTAATGATAATTTCCACAAATATTTTGAAAGAAACTAAGAGCAGATGGAAGTACATGCTTAATTAGTATGTAGTTGGGTGATTTAAATGAAAATAAACATGGAATATTTACCTATAAATCAGGACATCATCCTCTGAACAGTTATATTGGAGCTGGTACATTTTGACTTTAGGTGCCACTTTGCTTACTGTCCACTTGATCAGAGCAGAGACTGCGGTGACCTCTGACACCGACACTACCTGTTCTGGTTGGGCTTTTGTCTCCCCTTTACTGGTTTTAGTGGAGCTGGTGATGTCAGATAACCTGGACTTGGGCTGAGATGTGCGGTTAGTTCCATTGCTTAGGTGGGGGAGCTGGATGATGGAGAGCTCAATTGAGGCTGTTGATTCTCCAGCTGCATTTGCAGCAATGCAAGTAAATGTCCCATAATCCTTAGAGGTGGTGACCATGATGTCTAAAGTACCATTTTCATACACTGTAGCCCTGGATGAGTTACTAATTAGTCGATCATCTGGAGCAACCCAATGTATGAGAGGCATAGGGTCACCCACGGCCTTGCAGCGTAAACTGGCTGTCTGTCCCTCCAGGACCAAAAGCTTATGTGTATGTTGGGTAATTAACGGTGGTTCACAGACAAACTCTTCCTCTCGCACATACCAGAAGTAGCGACCCTTCAGACTAGGAGGGGAGGCACATGTTTCCATATCGTCCTCCCGTTCTAAACGGCGTAACCAAAGAATCTCACAGTTACAGTGAAGAGGATTTCCACCAAAGCTGAGAGACAAGACCGGGGCAAATGGTGTACTAAAAATGCTGCTGCTTTGTGACCGAGCAAAAATAGGATCTGGCGGAAGCTTCTGGAGACGGTTTGATGTAAGATCCAGCCTCGCCAGCTTTTCAAGATCTGTAAAAGTGCCTTCAGCGATGTGGCTGATGAGGTTGTGGTCCAGACTCAGCTGGTGTAGGTTGAGCATTCTGCGAATAGCCTCCCAGGGTATGCCTCGCAGGTTGTTGTAGGAGAGGTCTAGGTCCTCCAAGGTGAGTAGCAGGTCACCGAAAGCTTCTTTGGAGATATGAGTCAGTTGGTTGTTGTTCAGGATGAGGTGTTGCAAGTTCACTAAGCCTCGCAGGGCATCTGGGCCCAACTCTGTCAACCGGTTACTATCCAGGTGCAGTGATCGCAGGGTTTCAAGATCCACAAAGGAGAAGGGCTGGATGAAGCTGATGGTGTTTCGAGACAGTGTGAGGTCCACAAGGCCTGTCATGTTGGTGAAGTCTTGCTGGGTAATTTTGATAATGTAGTTTCCCCCCAGGCGTAACTCCACGGTTCTTCTGTCAATGTCAGGGGGCACAAACAGCAGACCTTTGGATGGGCACAGTGTGCCCAAGGATTCTGACAGGTTCTGACAGACACAATATTTAGGGCACGCGGTGGTGATCATCACTGTGCTTCCCAGGAGAAGGAGGCTGCAGAGCACTTTTGCCATGGTAAATCACAAGCAGGGACCTGGAAAGACAACGGGAAAAACAATGGTCAGTCCTTTCCAGCCATATAAACAACAGTTGATTTATTGCCTCTGCAAGGGCTATCTGATAAAAATAGTCCTCCTATTTAGCGAATTTTAGTTCTCATTTAACCCATCCAAGTGCACACACACAGCAGTGAGTAGTGAAACACACAAAATATGAGCACACATCCGGAACAGTGGGCAGCCAATGCTGCATCACCTGGGGAGCAGTTGGGGGTTTGGTGCCTTACTCAAGGGTCTCACCTCAGTCGTGGTATTGAGGGTGGAGAGAGCGCTGGATATTCACTCCCCCCACCTACAATCCCTGCTGGACCTGAAACTCGAACACACGACCTTCAGGTTACAAGTCCAACTCTCTATCCATTAGGCCACGACTACCCATGAACCAGTTTAGGCTATTAGAAGCTCGCTTTGCAATCCTCATACCCTTGTCAGAGCACTGAGAAGACACTGAGGTATAAAATATGTTTAAAGCAAGAATGTTTGATGCAATGTCCGTCTGTGAATTCCGCAGTAGGCTCAATATCTCTGACACAGAGAGAATGGATGACTGCGTTTGCCCTCAGATGACAGCCCATAATTCCTGTAGACATTTGTATCATCAATTCCAAATATACTCAAAACTTAAATCAATTTTAATCAGTGCTCTGCCAGGCTGATTCTCTAATGGTAGAGCAGGGTTGGTGGAACTGTTTTAGGTGCCTATGAGAAGGAGAAGGGGTGATTTTCATTTCAAGGTGAGAATTAAAGGATAATAATTCTCCCAGCTGGCAGCACTCATACAATAAATCATCATTGTCTCATCGATATCTTAAAATTATATCTTCTACGATTCCTATAAACCCCAGTACACAGAGTTCTGGATTCCTAAATTATGTGCAACATATTATGAGTTTTCAAGCATATCATGTTTTCTAGCCTTAAGTTTATTGCATACATCAATATAGCTCCAAGGTGAAAGCATGCAGATATGAGTATTTGTAACAAAAAAGGAGTTGGGTGACTGACACTAAAAACCTAGACTGCAACTCATCTTATAAAATCAGTAAGATTTGTACGAAGAGTAATATTGTGATTACCCTAACCATGTAATCAAAACTGTCTGCAACAAAATAAATAAATTGTTGCATACAGGGGATGGATATTTCATTGGCAATTTGACTGACATGCAATCAGCTTTTGGTAATGCCAGATATTCATGCCAGGGCTGTATTTTGCTAGAAAGCAAATAGCAGAATTACCATAACATATCAAGCAATTTTCTTTCTCAGCTACTACAAAAACCCGAAGACTACTAGCACATTAACAAGCAATGACTTCTGTTTTTAAAGTCTGGAGAAATGCAATATTTAAAACTCTTCAAAATGATTGATATGTGGAAAGAACTTAGGAGGAAATTTCTACGTAAACTGAAGATGTGATGCACCTAATTTTCTAGACTATAATAATTTCACGCTGAAGCAGACAATGAACATTGTGCTGTTTTCTGAGCAATAACATATTTTCTTTACTTCCCTTCTGAGCATATTCCCCAATTATAACTAATTCTCTTCATTTCATTCTCAGGAAATCAGATTTTTACAATTTTATGAAAGAGCAACAATGTGTCAGAGCTGTGTGTTTATAACAACACATACAATGTCCTGAACCCATTTCCCCTTTAGCTCCCTCAAATTTCCTCTCTATCTCCATTTTTCTGTTCAATAAATTCAAAAGGCCATAAATAAACAAGAGAAGGAATATGTATAAGAATCCAAAATGCATATTGGTCTAGCATGTGTAAACATCACAGAAAAACACAAACTTCATCTTAATAAAGA
This sequence comes from Cyprinus carpio, assembly GCF_018340385.1. Taxonomy (NCBI): domain Eukaryota; kingdom Metazoa; phylum Chordata; class Actinopteri; order Cypriniformes; family Cyprinidae; genus Cyprinus; species Cyprinus carpio. The sequence continues at coordinate 22,296,648 of NC_056588.1, forward strand.
GAGAAGGGAGAATGTTGAACCATAGGCATTTGGAACATTTCATTAGTGCTACAGTACACTGGTTGGAATTTATGACCATCCCATACTTTATCAACTGAACTATACCCTATGCAGAATAAAACTTAATTTCAATGTTTATTCAGGACTCACACTGCATAGCATTGTGTAAAGTTATAAGTAGTGTTCTTGGGAAAAGAGGATATTTGTCATTTTTGACAGCTGAAACCTGATTTGTTTGAATGGATGTGTAGATTTGAATTTTGCACTTTTGTATTTCTGTGTTTATTTTGTTGGTTTACTGCATTATTATTTCTTTACTGCTTGTCAAGCTTCATCTTTATTCATTCCCTTTGCAGCCTGCTAATGGCGCAGCCATCAAACACATATATAACAATTGCTGAGGAGCATAGCCCTCAATAACATTGCACATATCTGCATTTCATCCAAATCAGATGGAAAAGGACGGAATGGCGGAGTGGAAAGGAATTTGCTTCACTTTATCAAATGAGCTAAACATCTCAGCTCATTTGTTGGAGGGAATGTTTAAATGAGCTTAGTCATTGCTAACTTCAAGAAAATCAACAGAAAGAGATCTAAGGGTTGTGCAAAATCATAGAACTTTCTTTTTTGTCAGTTCAGCAGACATTAAGGCTAAAGAATCATAGCTTTAGTAAATGAAAGTGTGTAAGAGCACATCAAAAAGTCTTTTATCAAGCGAAGGAGAAGGTGTCCATGAAACAGCAGGATGTGAAAAACTACAGAGACGGCTAAACATCCAAAGGCGAGGTAAAAGCTTAGGCTTCGCAATCATAAAGTGCTGAAGCGCAAGATGAAGGTAGAGCTGCCATGATATGGAGGGCCATTTACTTGAGATCCAGGAGAGAACTCCCCAGTGCAGACGCCTGATTGGACACGGGCTAACCATTATGACAGTTGGAAGTCAGTTTGACAGCGCTGCTCTAGAAACCTCATGACGTCTAACTGCATGATGGATTCTGCACCTGGCATAATATTTGTGCAATGGACTAAGATGTTCAATTTTTTTATTTATTTATTTATTTATTTATTTTTTATAGCACACAGCTGTCTTCTACTTTATCATATCTTTTAAATATAATAACAATGCACCAATGGAATTTCCTATTATTATTATTATTATTATTAGTAGTAGTATATTGTAATTATTATTATTATTATTATTATTTATTTATTTATTTTGTTAAATTGACATTAATTCTGATCATTAATATATATATATATATATATATATATATATATATATATATATATATATATATATATATATATACTGTATATAGACACCAATCTGACAAAGAGTTGTGTGAATGCATGTACGAGTAAAACTTAACTTTACAGCTTAATTCATAAGGTTCTACCATCTTAAAAGTATGTTTGCTCTGTTTGTCTGTTTTATTTGTTTCTTTGACACTTTAAGCTTGCAAATTACCCAGATGTGATTGTGATTTAGAATTGTGCTGTATGTTGTGACAAGTGAAGAAACACATACATTGCTTGTGAAATCAACATGTACAAGCACGCCAAGTTTATGACGTAATCATTCGTTTCACACAATGTCTTGGTCTACTTAAAGTTCAGGCTATGTTCTTCATGTACTGTACATCATTACGGGTTTATGGAAATCATTTCATTATACAATAAATGTCATGCTGCCTTTACATTCTGCCAATCATGTTCTTATCTCAACACTTCTGTGTTTTTTTAAAAGTCACTACTCTTTTTCTCAAAACACATTTGTTGTCAAATGGAACAACAAAAGTAGAGGAGAGTATGGTATTGGAGAGAAGGTTATTAGAAAATGGTGTCCTTCAGTAGATTAAAGAAGAAAAGTTTCTTTTAAATCACTGAGGGATTGTGAGTTGTGCTGTGTTTGAAATATCACAGTTTCTTAATGGCATAATTTTCCAGGAAACATTATTTATTTATTTATTGTGGGAAAATAGTAACACTAAAATCAGTAAGCATTAGCAATGGATTTTATGTAGAACTAACCACGATAAATTCAATCCTGTATGATAAAATTACAGAAACTGTGATTGAAAGTAGGTATACTAGAAATGAGTTGCATCCATTGTGTACAGGATAGCAGACATAAACATTTTAGTGTCAAACTTTAAGAAATACTGTATGTGTAAATGTATCTACACTATAACTATGTTTCATTACTTCTATCAGAGCCGATCCTCCCTATACGCAAAATATGCAAGCTGCGTAAGGCCCCCGAAACACCAGGGAGCCCCCTTGCGCTCAAAGATGATTTAATTTTAGTTTTGTTTTTGAATTTGGCCAGCGGTTATGAAAGCATGAATGATCATTTATTTTAATGCGGAGCACTGTTGCTACTTAAAAATCAGTCAAATCATGTAATGTGAATGTCGTACAGTCTTGCTCGAGACTAAAAAAAAATTATTTGAAATCATACCAAGCCATGGAAGAGACACTGTTTTACAAGCGTTTTCCGCGAGTGCGATTCAAGATGGAGTGAAACAGTCAAATGCGTTTCATTGATCCGTTCATAAACACTCATGCCCCACTCCACCACTGCTAGGATCAGCACTGACTTCTATGTTTGATGTTTGAAAAATTATATATTAACAAATCCCACAAATATTAAAGCTTGGATGTGTTATGACTAGAAAAACTCTAGGATTGACAAAGGGTCTAATGGACTGCTTTTGGTCTACATGTACTAGCCTCCATTCCACCAGAGATTATTGTCAGAACAATTCAGTGCACTGTTTCCACTAGAGACATGAAAGCTGGAGGAAGCGTGGTGTTACCTGAGGTAATCTATGCTCAGAAGCTCTGGAGATAATGGGTAATCTTTGTGAAGTATGAGCAAACTACTGTAAGTAGCTTTTGGGGTGAACATCTTAGTGCAGTGAATACCTTTTCATTCTCTGCAGCTCAAAAGTCTTTGGCAGAATTTCACAGTTAGAAATAAGTTTCACATAATTGCATGAATCCATGTGCTCTATGAAGACAGCTTTGAAGTAGTTGGATTTGCTTGGAAGCTTTTTTGCAGTAATATCTCAATTATTAAAAACTTAGAAAAAAATAGCCTATAACTTTTTACGGCAATATTTCACCCAAAAACTGAAAATGTGTAGAGTAGATATTTTGAAGAATGTTTATGCTGTTTTTGTCCATGAGACATGAAGGTGAGTAGTAAACGATGTAACCATATATATAGTAATATATTTGCAATTTAGATGGCTGTTTTTTTTTTCTTAAGTGGAAATTCTACTTTCATATTATAGCTATTATAGCTTCTCTTTATGGTGAAATTGTAAACATTTTTCTTAAGTGGAAATTCTACTTTCATATTATAATATTTACTGCCATTAAGTCAAATGTAAGTAAGTATGATAGTCTTTACAATTTTACTTTGTAAATTTACTTTGAATGAATGTTTTTGGCTTTGGAAAAAAAAATAATAATATTAAATCAAAAAGTAAGGTGTGACCCAAACCATAAATATAACTTGAGACATAATTTGGGTGTAATGAATTAGATTTTTTAATTTAGCCAAAATTATTTATTTATTTTTTTTTTCTAATCAAGATTGATTGCTTGTGTGACAGAGGTAAAGAAAAAAAATGTTCTTTCTCCTCAGAGCTTCCATTTGGTTCTCTCCAGTCATTTAAAAAAAAATAATTCACTCACATTGCCTTAAATAAATCCATAACTTTAACCATCGTATTTTACTCTCAACCACCACTCACTCAAACAGCAAATTGTCATCCCCTCAGACATCTAATCTTCAGCACTGGCATTCTATCTCTGCGTTGCCATGCAAATGGTCTCCTTACCCCTTGTTTTCAGCTCTCTCTATATTTTCACCCTCCCTCTCTTCTTCTATCAGTGTAGTCACATCCACGACTGCTAATCATTTTCACCATTACACACAAACATCCTGTATCTACCATTCCTTTGATTAATGTGTAGACGACACAGAGCCATTTTTGTGGGAAGTGATGAAAGCCCTCAAAAGGAAAGCAGAGCGCAGCCAAAAGGGAGGGTGACAATGGGTTTATTTCATACTGCGGCCAAATTAATTTTCATACCAAAATGCAGAGGTTAAAAAATCAGATTGCTTCTCTGACCGACGACAGGCTAATTAACCTTAGGAGCTTATGCTGTGTCTACACTACGCTAATCTACAATTTTGTGTTTATTGTTGCTAAAATGTGTGACTCATTCACACACAATAAAAAACACTCCACAAAGTGTGCCTTCACTCTATAATTTGTTCGTTGATAATGAGATAATGTAGACATCAGAGTTGATAAAGATTGTGTTTAACTATTAGCATTACCATTTTGTGAATTAATGTACACTTTACACTGCCGGCATCAAAATGTTATTGTGTAATAATCATTAAACGTGGCATGTACACAACTGGGAACCACATTTGAGACAAAAACTTTATATCTGCAATAATCATGAATCTTAATTATTAAAATTACATATAATATTTCATCAGATAGCTTGGGGAGCAGACACAACAAATGAATAGGGAAATAAATTATATTTCAATATTCCTATGAAATATTATTTATATCATTATGAAAATCTTGCCAATTATTACTCCCATTATTGCACTTCTTTTTTCATTACATGTTGCCCCAAAAACACATTGATATGCAAATTAGATTTAGTTTACTGTACATTATATAGAATGAGAAAACCTGTTTATGGCCATTCTACACATATTTTGCATAAAGAAAAATGGTATATCAAATCATTCTGATATAACATAGTTGAGAATTATCATTATATAAAGTGTGAAAAAAAAAAAAAAAAATCCTGAAAACTAAAAATGTATTGGTGATTTAAAAAAAAGAAAAGAAAAGAAAAGAAAAGAAAAGAAAAGAAAAGAAAAGAAAAGAAAAGAAAAAAAAGAATGCCTGTGCTTGTTTATTCATGTCTTTTTATTTATTTATTTATTTTAAGAAATTGAGTCCTGGAGTCCTCTACCAAGGACGTTGCATAACTTATAAATTAAATATCATTTTTATTTTTATTTATTTATTTACATTTATTTTAATGCTCTAAACAATGTAATTACATTAAATGAATGTTTTTTTTTTTGTTTTTTTTCCTAAAATGTTTTGCCGGGTCTTAAGAGTTTAAAACAGAACAATCCACTGCTATAGAAAACACACATTTTGGACTTTTGAGTCAAAAATAGTTCCTGATTAAAGCACATGTGACAAGTTCCCTGTGAGATATTTAGCCCTGAGTCTCCCCTGTTTACATTCATATTTATGATTCTAACAAATTCTGCATGCAGTCCACAGCACTATATCCACCACATCATTAAGTTTTCCTCCAGGAACCTCAGAACCCCTAAAGTATAATAGAGTGAAGATTAGAGGGCAACAGACCTCTTGAACACAGCAGACATACAGTATGTGCATGCATCTGTGAATACTTTCGACAGCATTCTAACTGTGCATATATGGTACAGAATAAAAATTTGAAACAAACACAGTTTGTACATTTTTACTGCATGCTTCTCTTTCCATTGCTTTTCAAGCAGACAGTCAAGGAGAAAGGGCTGTTAGCGGCATTATCAATGGATCCATGCTCTAGTGTGTTGACAGCTGAATAATGGACCCCAAATTTCAATTTGAGGAGCTAACAACTGTCTTCATTTTCTCATTTCCTCTTACCGTCCAATCTGTAGGCTGATCTGCAAGTAAGACATCTGCCATGACAGATATGACTCTTTGGGGACAAATAATCCGTCTCCTTATTGCATTTTGGACAATGAATCCATTTGGTTGCAAATGTGAAGTATAATAAGGCCACTAAACATGAATGAAGAAGTTCTACTGTGGGAGGTGAATGACAGGTCGCATATATTCACAGAGCTACCCAACTGACTGCAGGCATTACCACACAGAACAATCAGTGCCCTTTCCCTGTTTATGTCCTTAAAACCAATCCTCATATAACAATTTGTCAGCTCAGATGTATCTCAGAACAATTTGTTTCTCAGATGTTAGGCTGTAGCAAGACGAGGGGCTATGTAGCTATGATTCCATCCATCTAGTTTTATAGGCATTTTGGGACACTGCATTAAAAAAAAAAAAAAAAAAACCTGGATGGATGGAAGTTCCAAAATGGACATAAATTCTAAAATACGCTTAAAAGTGTGTGCTGAGGCACATGCATTAAAAAAAATAATAATAATAATCTGGTGAGAAAACATGCACATAAGATGGAAACACATTTACTAATATATATATATATATATATATATATATATATATATATATATATAATATATATATATATATATATATATATAAATCCTTAATGCACATCAAAAAAAGTCATGTGATTTTGTGCCATGGGATGGCATAACTGGACTTATCTCATTGCATATCTTCTGAAATGTTGTTTTGGTCATTCTGAAATCCCCGAGCCAAAGTCTATCATTAAAGTGGTTCGATTGCATTCCCAAACAGCAGGTATCAGGCTTCGAAAGCAAGATAACATGACTGTGCATATTGCATTTTGTTTGCACACTCTGAGGCGCAAAAAAGACCAACAGTGACTTCTTATACTACAGCAGATTACCTTTATTTTAGTGATATTTGGCACCAGTTTATCAGGAAGTTACGATTTTGCTTTCTACATCTCGCTAGATGGAAATGGTGCTTTATTCGCAAATGTTTTATGTGATATTCCAAATTTGCAGCTTTGGGTGGATATATATTTTTGAACAGCAGTGTTAAAAATAACTAACCCCAAGGTAGTTTATTGATCTTAGCAGGTTTTAATTTGACCAAGCGATGTACCGTTGACAGGAAGCTGGTTTCCTGATCTGACCAGAAAAAAAAAAAAAAAAGTGTCCAAATCTCCTCTAAAACCAGCAAACAGACCAGCCTGATAGATCAGGAAAGTCAGACCTTCTAGACACATGCCTATAAGGGTTAAGTTTTGGGGCAGATTCTTATTTTAATCTATTGCTTCAATACTGTAAGGCAATTACAGATGATTTTTTTTTTCTTCAACTATATAGTTAAGACATACTGCAGGCTACTTACTTTTACCGATAGCTCTATATTTGGTTGAGACTAGACCTATACTGTAGGTCAGCAGCTAATTTGTAACTTTAATTTATTTATGTATGGAAAATACATACATACATTCAAATAAATTAAAAAATGGAGAATAACCATAAATAAACCATTGGGTGATTTGTTTGAACGGATGAATGAATGAATGAATAAATGAATGAATGAATGAAAACAAAGAACACATATACGGTCTACTCAGCCTGTCTTGGCCATATCAGGAGTGTCAATGGCTAATGTTATCCTCCTGTGCAAAGAAAGATTAACATCAGCATAAAACTGATAACTTGGTATGTACTGTATCTTGACCTGCAGAGCTATCTATTTGACCCTGCTTTAGCTAACCTGCATCAAATATAATAATATTGGATACGTCTTTGCATCATAAATATAGAACTGATGGCAAGAGTTTAATGAGGGACCACTTCTACAGACAGAAGAGAAATGGACAGGGTCATCTGAGGGAATGATTAGTGTTCACTCCGTCAAATGGATGCTACTGCTGTAAGCTATTTTTGAATGGGTGCTACTTCTATAGGCTATTGTTATATGGGGGGGTTATTAGTGTTCACTCCGTGATATAGATTGGCAAATTTTGTTTGGGGGGAGGTACAGTACTTAAGAGAATCAATGTAACAACAGTTTGCAAACAAGGCAACTGCCACCATTTTTGTACAATTTTTCATCGGTCTGTAAGCTATTTTTGTTGCTACTTATATGAAATAGCTGGTTGTGACAAATGGCTACAATTTTAATTTCCAAAGAATGAAAGAAAGAAAGATGTTCACAGTTCACAGTAAATACAGCAAACTATATCTCTGCATGTACTCTGAGCTTAACATGCATTAACTGGGTTAGCTTTATGTACACATTTGCATAATTCCCAACATTTTTGTGGTTAGAAGTTTGTAGCATTTATCCAGTATTCCAAAATAAAAGCTTGAAGAAATTAAATGTTACGCGTTTGAACATGAAGAAATTAAGACATAAATATTATTATTGTAACTTACAGTGTAAAATAAAATTGTTTTAATTCTAATAAATTATCTATTAATAATTATAAATATTATTTATTTTATAGTGAACCTGTAATTTACAACACACACACACACACACACACACACACACACACACACACACACATATATATATATATATATATAGTTTATTTATTTTTTATAAAAAGAATAGAATAAGAATAAGAATGTATCTATAAAATAACTGTTTTCATGTTCTTTTTTTATTTCTAATTCTTTTGCGTGGGCTGTAGTATGAACTGCCTAGTGGCGGCCCTCCCTAACCGGGTACGCAGCACATGTACATTGTACACTGTACAAGAACATATCCCAGGGGATTTCCTGTCACAGCCGTGCGGCACAAGCACCAGTCTCTACCGCCCACATCCTCAATAGATTTTAGCACAGCACCATTGATGCAGTCCATAACTCTTTCCCCACTCCAGGTCCTGCGGGTGGGAAAATCAGGTCCTTCACTTATCTGAAGCTGCCAGACATCAACCCACCATGAGCATCCCACGCACTGCCTCCAGACATGCCTCAACATGAAGGGATGGCACCCATATCACCGCTGAGAGAGAGAGCGAAAGCCTGTTGCCTGAGAGGGATTGAAAAAGAAAAAAAAAAAAAAAAAAAGAAAGAAAAAAAAAACGACTTTTCCAATCAATGGAAGAACCCGCTTCTGTAGGAGGAGGAGGAGAGTTTGGTCCACCCCCTACCTTTTGGCTAATCTAATGTGGAGAAATTGCATAAAGCCCCCTCATGCTTTGAGACAGCATGGCACAGTACATTCTTAAGTGCTGTGATTTATGGCTGTCACTCCAGCTCTACAGTTCCTGTGTATCGACGGTAAATATGCAGATTTAGGCAGACATAAGAGCTCCATTCATCATTCGTACCTTATATATATATTTGTATATAACACCCCTGGCAACACACAACTCACAAGAAGGTTTGACATTTAAAAATGAAGGTACAAGAGCCGTTGGGAACCTGTAAGCTGACACATATTCTATAAATATACTCTATGTCACTGATATGATATGTTGGTACGAAATGTGTCAAAATGCAATACACAATCCAAGATAAACAGGCATTGCTTTCTCAGCATTGAAAAGAAAAGAAAAGAAAAGAAAAGAAAAGAAAAGAAAAGAAAAGAAAAGAAAAGAAAAGAAAAGAAAAGAAAAAAGAAAATGTTTTAGATGATGGAAATAATGATTAACCTAGATTTTTTTATTTTTTTATTTTTTTTTATTTTTGGAAATAATGATTAACCTAGATTTTTTTATTTTTTTATTTTTTGCTGAAATTGTACTGTTCATTAGGAGTAAATTTATTACTGTTTATATTTTGAGAAATATTTTTAAAGAAGAAACAGTATTAATAGTTTTTATAATGTTACTGTTTTTGTAATGTGTGATAAGTATTAATGTTAATAGATTTACCGTTTTAATATATTTAGTAAGTTAGTTACTTTTAGTTAGTGCTATTATTTGTAATGCTGACCCCAGGTAATTGTTATCTAAGCAGGTTAGAAAACATAGGCTGCAGGTATAAACCAAGCCAATGTGTCTAGGAAAAAGGTTTTGTAAGTTAATATTTACGTTCCACAATGTCGGGATATCAGTCAGAGATCATGTGGAGACATCTTCCACTGGTGATGCAGATTGCATGCAGTGGGGAGGCCACAGAGTTGTGTTCTGATAGTTAGATGCAGATTGCATGCAGTGGGGAGGCCACAGAGTTGTGTTCTGATAGTTATCTACCGGCTCCTACCACAATTTTTGAGGTGCAGTTGTTACAATTAGTCTCAGTTAACCCCATTGCCATAGCTCTAATTTATCGTCCTCCTCAGCAAAAACAAGGACTTTCTAAGTGAGCTTGCTGCTCTAATGGGTGATCTAGTTATCAAACATGACAAAATATTTACTGCTGGGTGATTTCAACGTTCATGATTTTCAAACCATATTCAGCTGAATTTCTAAATATGATTGAGTCTTTTGACTTTACTCAGTGGGTTTTCTGGTCCAACACATATCCATTTCGAATATAGAAATCAACAGCGCATTTTTCTCTGACCACATGCCTGTACTTTTTTTACTGTTCCTTCTCTCACTGGACGCACACTTAAAAATCCATCGCTGGCACGTTTAACTCGTTGTCTTACCCAACGCTCTAGTGAAGATTTTTCCACAGCCTATCACGATGTACGAAACTGCCTGGAATCTGTCTCTACCCTGCATAACCTGGATGCTGATGCACATCTTAATCTTTTTAATTCCACCTGCGCAGATATCATGGATTCTATTGCACCTTTGAGTACAAAAAAATCACAAGCCTGTACCAGTGCCCCTGGCACACTGACACTACACGTACCCTTAGACGGGTTTGTAGACAGGCGGAGCGCCAATGGAAAAAGGACAATCTGCAGGTTTCGTATGAAATCATGTAACAATTTTTGCAAAGTTATTTGTTGATAAGATCACACTTTTAAGATCTCAATTGTCTAACTCAGTGTATACACATGATGTTCCATTATGTTCTTCCATCTGGTCTGAGTTTGAGTCGATTATCTGGACACATGTAATGAAATTGTTGGTCACTTAAAACCCACTATCTGTCCACAGGATATTATTTCACATTCTTTCCTTAGGCAAATTATGGACACATTTGGACCGGGACCTGTTACTTTTTAATTAACAAATACCTGTCAACTGGTTCCTTCCCCAACAGTCTGAAAGTTGCTGTGGTGACGCCATATCTTAAAAAAATTAATCTTGATCCTTCCACTCATTTCTAACTATCGTCCTATTTCTAATCTTTTATTTCAAAGATCCTTGAGAGAGTTGTACTGATTCGATTACAATCATACTTATCCGCAAATTCTCTCCATGAAACATTTCAATGGTTTTAAAGCTCTACAAAGTACTGAATCTGCTCTTTTAAGAGTGTCAAGTGATATTTTCACTGAAACTGACTCTGGGAAATCAATGGCCTTAGTCTTATTAGATTTGAGTTCTGCATTTGACTTAGTTGACCATGAGGTCCTTTTGCGACGTCTGGAGACATCCGTGGGCTTTCGAGGCGTTGTCTTGCAGTGGTTCCGCTATTACCTGAACAATAGATTTTTTAGTGTCCGTATTGGTCATCAATCCTCCACACTAGTGTACCTCTGAACTGCGGAGTCCCACAGGGATCAATCCTCGGCCCCATATTTTTTTTCTGTATCTGTTACCTCTTTTTTTCCATCATTAATAAATATGAAGTATCCTTCCATCTGTATGCCGACGATACTCAGGTTTATTTTCCTTTAAAACATAACGATTAAAATGGTCTACAACCCTTGTTTGCCTGTTTAAGTGAAAACTCTGGCTTTCAAGTAACCTTTTTAAACCTAAACGAAAATAAAACTGAAATAATTATCTTTTGGGCCCAAGGAAAACTGTGTGTTTGTTGTTGAGGGTGGTTCTCTCGCACCGTAATGAAACCCACTGTGCAGGAAAATCTGGGGCTTTCTGTTTTGACCACAACTTAAAATTTGAGAAACAGATCCAGTGCTGTTGTAAAGTCATGCTTTTTTCAGCTCCGCCAACTCTCTAACGTCAAACCGTTTTTTAACTCAGTGTAATCTTCAAATAGTGATTCATGCATTCGTAACATCACGACTAGACTACTGTAATTCACTTTACTTTGGTCTATCTCAGTCTTCTCTCTCTCGCCTACAGCTAGTGCAAAACGCAGCAGCTAGACTCCTTACTGGGACACGCAGTATGAGTCGATCACCCCTAGCCAAACTCCATTGGCTACCTGGAAGAATTGTTACTTTTTGTGTAAGTTTAACAAATTTGGCCCCTACGACTGATCTGCTCTGTCCACACTCCTTCTCG